>NC_083472.1:23576468-23623968 GCF_030014155.1 Tachysurus vachellii
TATGGTCTCGTTGTTCAGGCATTTATTTTCATCGTTTATTTTACTTTTACAGTTTTATCGTTGTGCAACCGTTTATACGAATTATTTACTGTACCCTCTGTTGTAATTCATACGCACCTCATCTCGCGAAGCTGCTTTGAGGGCATCGCAATATAAATCTAATTAACGTGCACTTTTTTTTACAAGTCGCATCGGATTTAGTCCTTAAATTTATATAGTTTACGAAGCTTTGAATTTATTATTATTAGTATTAGTATTTTTCTATTTTTTTGTGTTTTGTTTCATTTCTTTAACAGATTTATATTAATTTATATTCATTTTTACTTAGAACTTTAACTTATTTTTCTTGTCTTGTGATACGGCTCAGATTTTTATCGTCATTAGATATTATTTTCTATCTTTATTTAATGCTTTTATTTTCTTAGCTTTTCTGTTTTTAATCTCCTGTCATTTTTAATCTCCTGCTTGCTAGTTGCTGTGAAGTTGACTTTTGATTTTGTACTTCCGGTTTTATTTATTTATATATTTATTTATTTATTTGCTTGCTAGTTGCTGTGAAGTTGACTTTTGATTTTATACTTCCGTTTTTTATTTATTTATTTATTTATTTATTTATTTATTTATTTATTTATTCATTTATTTGCTTGCTAGTTGCTGTGAAGTTGACTTTTGATTTTATACTTCCGGTTTTATTTATTTATTTATTTGTTTATTTGTTTGTTTGTTTGTTTGTTTGTTTGTTTGTTTGTTTGTTTGTTTAGTGAACCCGTTTTTAGCCTTGAGACCATTTTAATTGAAAGCTACTGTAGCGATAAAATAGACTTAATACGAGCAGTAAAGAAATGAGGATGTTTTGTTAGCATGTTTGATCGTTAATCCAGAACATATGAAGAACATATTTTATCTTTGTACTGAGTTTGGGGTTGAAAGCAGGCTAGCTGCAGTAGCGAGTGTGAAACGTGATATCCGGAGAGAGGAAAGGGAACAGTTGGACGTGTGCTAATGCACTGATTTGTGAAGTCTCCTTGCTACGTTGTCTGCTCTCTACACTATCAAGAGCAATTAAACATCTGCTGATGGTGCTGGTGATGGTACATGTGGTGTTGTGAATTGCGGTGCAGTTAGAACTGTTTCCTTCCTGCTGAGCTACATTCAAACCATCCAATTAGAACAATAATAACAATTAACATCAATACTTCACTATAGCTGTGCTCAAGCTGTCTAGTTTACACCCTATCGGTGGGAATAAGCTCTAAATTCAGCTCAGCGTTGTACGGATAAACTCGTGCTGTTTATCCGCTTCAGATTCAGCTTGTGCTCTTTGGCTAACTCATTATTTCCTGGTGGTTACGTAAAGAGAAGCAAGGAAGAGTGAATACGATTTGCATGGCAAAAAAAAAAAAAAAAAAAAAAAAAAAAAAAGACAGCAAATGTGAAAGGACATGGGAAGAGGAAGAAGACATGAGAAGGAATTTTTACTTCCTGTAACGCTGAGGTGAATTTTAGCTCTGAACATTCACTCAGGGAGCTAATGATAGTAGGCAAAATGGTGAGTGAACAGAAAACAGAAGGGTTATGGACTAAAATAAATAAATAAATAATAAAATAAAATAAATAAATGGACAAACTACTACTACTACTACTATTAATAATAATAATAATAATAATAATAATAATAATAATAATAATAATAATAATAATAATAATAATAATAACTGATTAATGATAAAATATTAATTCCTCACTATACCCTTGAAAATAGTATTTAATTAAATACAATAAAAATCTAGCTTTTTGCCCAAGATTAACTTTTCACCAACCACTGAAAGATAAGTTCCCTCCAAAAATGTATTCACATTTGACTTTGTAAATCTATTTGGTTGGTTGGTTGGTTGGTTATTTGATTGTTTGCTGGTTGGTTGATTGGTTTTTGCTTCACCTCAGCAAACAAAATTTCAAAAAGAAAGTCCATTACATCATTCAGGTCGTATGTATCTGTAACCATCAGTATGTTCGAAAGACTGATACTTGATTTCAACGTTTCTTTAATTCCTTAAACTCTGTTGATGAAGCTTCACGTATTTCAGCCTCTCTCACGTCTGGATGGTAAGATACAGATGGTTTTTGGCCGAGCTGCATCGCCCCGCATTGCTCCAGATGGTGTACCCCGAACCCCCAACCCCCGACTGACCCCCCTCCCCAAAAAAAATCACAATACAACCTACATCATATGTTTCCTTATCTCTTTAAACCTATCATATAGCATCCAGTAAAAAAAAGCAGTTTTCCTGAGCAATTTAACAACTTCCACCGGATCTAGATGTCAAATCTTATTCAAATCGTTAAAGTGCCGCATTTTCATTCTCACGGTCACCTCAGTGTTAGACTCTAGAATGAAGATACTTGTTCATGTCATGTTTAAACTTTCCAACAATCAAAATTCTGCCTTTAACATACTTTAATATTTCAAGTTTTGGAAGCCATAAATATATTTCACCAAACTTTCACCAAACTTCGCCTTAAATGACGAAATGATTAAATTTTACTGCTAATCAGAAGTCTGTGCTAAAACTTAATTTATTTTAGCATTTAATTTTTTTTTTTAACAATCCTCCAGATGGTTGATTGTTTCTCACAGGTTTCTTTTGTATTTATTTTTGGACGTTTAACTCGTACAGTGCTGAATGATTGTAGTTTTTATATATAAACACCAACCAGATTTTTAACGATAGTACAAAATGTTTCTAAGAACCAAAATCAGACAGATCAGGCAGATGCTCAACAGCGTGACCCTTGTGAGAAAGAGCATTCATTTAGTGCTGGGGGTTTCGGGCGAATCCTTTTCATCACTGATTCTCCATGCTTATATTAAGACAAAGTGTGTATCTGTGTGTGTATGTGTGAGTGTGTGTGTGTGTGGACACTCTCCCGTTAGCTCATCATTCCTGAACATTTATAACAATCTATAAAACACACTGTAAAAGTGAAGTAATGTGCAGTAATGTGTGTGTGTGTGTGTGTGTGTGTGTGTGTGTGTGTGTGTGTGTGTGTGTGTGTGTGTGCGTTTAGTGCAGCAGCTCTACTGAACTCAAGGCCTCATTGTCACCACCCTCATAAAGTCCATTTGCAAGATACAGTTGTAAACAAGTTGCATCGAGTTGCATTAAAACACAATCACACAACATGTATTGCTGTAAGAAAAATTTTTAATCTGTAAGAAAGAATTTTTGGTTTTGGTAATATGTTCTTTATGATATATGATATGAAAGCCTAGCTGCATTGTTATGGCACACTTCTCTTTTCTTTCTTTCTTTCTTTTTTGTTTCCCTTATGTTGGGGGAAGGCTGAGTTTGAGGGGGTTTGAGGGAAAGTGAATGTGTGTGTGTGTGTGTGTGTGTGTGTGTGTGTGTGTGTGTGTGTGTGTGTGTGTGTCAGGGGTGGGGGTTAGTGTATGCGCGCTTTTGTATGTGCTTTCAGAGCTGCAGTCTGAGCGCCAGAGTCGCAGACGGCGAGAGGGCGCGTAAGTGCGCACACACACTCTCCAAGGCGCCTCCCACAGACACACACAGATACACACACAGGCGCGCGCGCGCTCACACGCACGCAGACACACACAAGGCACTCTGGAAGAAAGTGTCCGTGTGTGGTGTGTAGTATTAGCAGTCGGGGTTGCAGCGCTGCATCGCTGGGTCCTGATGACTTCTCCGAGGAATAGTTAAGCGCCGAGGGGAAAAACGGGAATTCCCGGTTTTACTTTTATATTTATTTATTTATTTATTTATTGTATATAGTATCAGATCTAATCCGATCTGATCGATGAGGAAAGAACGGCTGTACTGGAGACTTTACGCAAGGATTTAAACATGCTCCGGTGTTAAGAGGAAGTAACACTACAGATCCTCCGCAAATCTGTTGGAATTACGACTTTGGTTTTTTTTTCTGGAAAGATTCAAAGATGGGAAAGATGGAGACTCGCAACGGAGCAACAGCGGTGATCCTCCTCGCTCTGTTGTATCTTGGGTTTTTGGTCACACCGGCGGCGGCGGTAACGCGCGATCCCCCGGGTAAGACTTTCAAATATAAAGTTCTAGAGGAGCAGCGCGTTGGCACCGTGATCGGAAGGCTACGGGAGGACGCGGCGACAGCGCTGGCGCGTTTACCGAGCTCGGTGTCGCCGCGCTTTCGCGCTATGCACGCAGGCGGCAGCGCGCCTCTGATCACCGTGCGCGAGGACGACGGTGAGATCAGTGTGGGCTCACGGATTGACCGAGAGGCGCTGTGCGGCAGCCACCCGAACTGCACGCTCGAATTTGATGTGGTCACTCTGCCTGCTGAGCACCTGCAACTCTTCCGTGTCCAGGTTGAAGTGCTTGATGTGAATGACCACCCACCCCGGTTTTCCCGTTCAGTTGTACCTGTTGACATTTCAGAGAGTGCAGCCGTGGGAACACGTCTGCCATTGGATGCTGCTTCAGACCCGGATGTGGGCGACAATGCACTGCATGCATACTCACTAGAGCGAAATGGCTTCTTCCGTATCGATGTGCGCACTCGTACCGATGGTGCACGTTACGCTGACCTGGTTGTTGTACGAGAGCTGGACAGGGAGACCCAGTCGAGTTTCCAACTTCTACTCAGTGCATCTGATTCGGGCTCGCCGCCACGGTCTGGGTCCACACTTCTCAAAATCAACATTCTGGACTCCAACGACAACAGCCCAGTGTTTGAACAGCAGGCCTATGCAGTCAGCCTTCCGGAAAACTCTCCACCTGGAACACTGCTTGTGAATTTGAATGCCACAGACCCAGATGAAGGCACCAATGGCAAGATCATCTACTCCTTTAGCAGTCATGTGTCACTCAAGATTCTTGAGACATTCAAGATTGACCCTGAAAATGGACAAATCACTTTAATCAAGAAGGTAGATTATGAGACCACGTCATCCTACGAGCTTGATGTCCAGGCGCAGGACATGGGGCCTAACTCAATTCCGGGCCACTGCAAGATCATTGTTAAAGTGGTGGATGTAAATGACAACAAGCCCAAAATTAATATCAACCTGATGACACAAGGAAAGGAGGAGGTGGCCTACATCTCTGAGGCAGCACCAGTGGACACCTTTATTGCATTGGTGCGTGTGGATGACAGTGACTCTGGTCTGAATGGAGAAGTGACATGCAAACTGCATGGCCATGGTCACTTCCGGCTGCAGAAAACCTATGAGAACAACTACATGATCCTGACCAATGTGTCATTAGACCGTGAGAAGCGTTCTGAGTACAGCCTGACAGTGATCGCAGAAGACAGAGGTTCTCCCAGCCTCTCTACCATCAAACATTTCACAGTACAAGTGCAGGACGAGAACGACAACCCACCTCGCTTTGAGAAGAGCCGCTATGAGATCTTCAAGTCTGAGAACAACTCACCTGGTGCTTATCTCACCTCGGTATCAGCCACTGATCCAGATCTGGGCACCAATGGTCAGGTGACCTACTCCATCCTGGAAAGCACAGTTCAGGGGAGCTCCATCTCAACCTATGTGACCATCGACCCATCCAGTGGTGCTGTGTATGCGCTGAGAAGCTTTGATCGTGAAGAGGTGGGCCGATTGGCCTTCACGGTTCAAGCTCAGGACGGTGGAGGTGAGGCCTCACTCAGTGCCAATGCCACTGTCATCTTGACTGTTCTAGATGAGAATGACAATGCGCCAATTATAGTGGCACCATCACTCAGCAACCACACAGCCGATGTGCCACTTTGGAGGCAGGCTGAACTTGGGCACTTGGTGACGATCATCAAGACAACCGATCGGGATGCAGGAGCCAATGGAGAAGTAACATGCTCCATTGTGGGTGGAAATGAAGAGGGCTTGTTTTTGATGGAACCACGAAGGTGTGAGCTCAGGACCAACGGAAGTGTGGATTTGTTGGGACGGGAGAGTTTTGACCTGGCTGTGTTGGTTCAGGACCGCGGGGCGTCTACCCGTCTCTCCACTCGTGCTGTACTTCGAGTCCTGTTACGCGACCACCCCGAGAGTCGCTTCATCATTCCTTCTGATTCTGGAACCCAGGCCCCACTCGACCTCTCCATGATCATTATCATCTCTCTGGGTGCTATCTGCGGTGTGCTGCTGCTCGTCATGGTCTTGTTTGCGACGCGCTGCTCTAGGGACCAGAAAGACCCCCGCCACTCATACAACTGCAGAGTGGCAGAGTCCACTTATCAAAACCACCCCAAGAAACCAGCTAGGCAGATCCACAAGGGTGATATCACACTGGTGCCCACTGTAAATGGGACACTGCCTGTGAGGGCACATCCGCGTTCACCTTCAGGGTCTCCAGCACCTGATAGCAGGCACAGCCACCACAGCCGTCAATCACTCAACAGCCTTGTCACCATCTCCTCCAATCATGTCCCAGAGAACTTTGCTTTGGAGCTAGCTCATGCCACACCACCCGTGGAGGTAAGCGACTGTGTGTCTATAATAAATATTAATAGTCAAATAACCCATTAAACGTGTACTAATGTATCTCTAACCTACGTTCTTAATAAATCTAAGATTAACAATCGATGTTCTTTCTTTGAAACTGTTATATGTATTGAAACCTTATATTTTTTTTGTTGCTATGAGTATACCATTGTACACTTTTATTTGTATGTGCATAGTATTTTAATTTTTCCATCCATTAACCCATCCATACGGCATGATCCCTCGTTCCCACCTCCCCTGCTGTGTGTTGCATTGCTGTCTGGTCCACCATTACTCATTTTTCGTTTCCATGTTTTTTTTGTTTGCCCCTTCCCCCCCTTTTTTTTCTTTTCTTTCTGTTCGGCTATAGCAAGTCTCACAGCTTCTGTCCATACTTCATCAGGGCCAGTACCAACCCAGACCGAGTTTCCGTGGCAACAAATACACTCGGAGCTACAGGTAACCAATCGCCTTTCAGCCCGTTGTGCTTAGAGAGCCTCCCCGGTTTTGAGACTGGGCATTAGAAAGCTCAGAGCTTAGAAAACCTGGGGAAGTGAAAGTGCTCAACTCTAAATGGCTGCCTTCATCTTGTTAAAGGATGGAAGGAGCATTTATTTTTCTCATATGCAGTCATCTGCTTCATATGAATCGGTGAATTGTTTGCTGCTTTCTCATGGAGGCTGAAAAAAGTTCAAAAAAGTTTATAGCCTTGCATTACATTACATAACCTCTCGTATTAGTGACCTGCATGCGTCATCCACTTGATTGGGATGCTAATATAATAGGAAATATGTATAAATCCCACTTGCTGTTTTTTCAGGTATGCACTGAATGAGATGGATAAGTTCAGCCTGAAGGACAGCGGCCGAGGGGACAGCGAGGCTGGAGACAGTGATTGTGAGATGGGAAGAGAGTCTCCGTTGCTGGGAGAGGGATTCGGTGAGGTCTTCACTCCCGATGGTCAGCACCGGCCACACCCAGGTAAAGAATTTGGAGATGTTTTTCCACCATTTTAAATATCTCTTCCAGTTTTTAGCCCAAGGCCCCTTTAGCTGTTTCTTGACATGTAAGCCATTTGCTAGCAGAGGTAGCATTTTCCACGTAGCATTCTTTATGAAGGTTTACTACACTTTCTTCCAATTTGGTCAGATGACTTGTGAATATGACCACAGCGTCTCTTCAAACTGTTTCTCGTGTTAACTGGCAGCTGAACACACTCAGAGAAGATGCTTTTCACTATGACTTCACAAAATGGCCAGAACTGGCTAGTGAAACTTTGAGTCACACAGACTAGTGCCTTTCCCCCTACCCAGAGATCACGGCCAATTTCTAAAATCACTGGGACTCAAACTCGTGATCTCCAGATGATAGAGTGAACACTTTCGTGTCAACACGAACATCTTATTGTTTGGATGTTTTGTTGATAAATGTATTATTTCATTGAAAAATAGGTTTCCAGATCTGAAAGTGGGTTATGGAAGTACCCTAATTATCAGGCTGAGTTGGAGAAAGGGTTTGCGCCTTTGAAAAAGCTCCATTTTCCTGCAAATCTACCTAGATTAAACTTTGCCTGTCTCCTTTCATGTGAGGGGAACCCAAATCAATGCCTCACTAAGGTTCCGCAAATGCACCAGATTTTGTTTTTATTAGCTCTAAGATGTATTATAAATGGCCTTTTCAAAGCTAATGGACCCATAATGAAGTCCCTGGGTTGTGACAGAGCAACAGCGTGCATGTTTAATGAAGGTTATAATTTGCCACATTTGATTTGAATTATATATTCTTTAGAAGGGATGGTGAGGAAAGTGAGCAACAGAGTGAAAGAGAAAGACAGAGAGAGAGAGAGAGAGAGAGACAGTCAGAGCGGGAGAGCTTTTATTCCATTGTTCGGCTGTAAACAGACTTATTTGAATGGTTAAGAGGCTGAATTAATTTGGTGTTCTAGGTTTTACGTGTTTTCTGCTAGTGAGTGCACTCAGAGAATTAAATGGAGTTCAGAGGCGGCGGGAAAAACACGGAACATTATCTATTATCCGAATCATTTCGTCTCTCCAAAAAAGACGAGACTTGAATAAAGGCCGCCATGTTCAAATGCGCTATACTTTTCATGAAAGCACCCTTAATCAATGGAAAACACTAACATGAATTGTGTGTTGTTTGTTTGTTTTCTCTTTGTGTCATATTTAGCAATGAAGCTGTGTACGGAAGAGTGCCGTGTCCTGGGTCACTCCGATCAGTGCTGGATGCCCCCAATGACCTCACAAGCCACAGCTGATTACCGAAGCAACCTTTACATTCCTGGTGAGGATCCTCAACAAGCTCCCACCCCTGAAACCGCCCAATCAGGAGAGTCCACCTTGAGGAAGAAGAGCTTCTCTACTTTTGGGAAAGAAAGCGAGGAAGAGGAAGGGCAAGAGGGTGAAGCAGAGAAAGGTGAGGACCTTTGCGGGACCACGTCACTACTTTCGGAGATGAACAGCGTTTTTCAGAGGCTCCTCCCATCGTCACTAGATGCCTACACTGAGACCAATGAGACAGAGAGAGTGCCTGTGGCAGCAGGGTCACTCGAAAGGAGGAAGGGTCACCTGCCAGGGAAAGCGAATGCTGCTTCGGCGTATCAGCACGGCGTGGCAGCCTGGGCCGCCAACACGCATTTCCAGAACCCAGGTCACGGCCACGCTCCCGCCAGTCACATGTCTACCTCACTGGCGGCTCCGCCTCTTGCCGCACCTCTATCCATGTCAGCTTCGTGTTCAAAATGGCTGCCAGCAATGGAGGAGATTCCAGAAAACCACGAAGAGGACGAGCTGGACTCGGTGCTGCATGGAAAGCGTTGCGAAAGCCGCAGCGAGATCATGGACGCCAGTGAGCTTGTCGCAGAGATTAACAAACTTCTACAGGATGTGCGGCAAAGCTAGAAACAGATACAGCCGAACATAAATTAAACACGCAATGCGCGAGAAGTGGTATTTAAAACAAACAAACAAAAAAAATCAGAGACCTGCAATTGTCCTTAAAGTTGCGTTTCTGACCGTCATGTGTTTTGTGAATGCTAATTATCCAAATGATGTATGGATTTCCTTGTTTTTTTGTTTTTTTGGGACACAGTGTACACAATGTGAGTGTATTTATCTTTGTATTTTAAAAATACAATTTGTAGTCTTTATATTTATAAAAAAAAAAAACCCTCCATGTACATAAACCTAAGCAATCAGATTTTTATTTTTATATTTTGAACGCATGTTGAGAAAATAATCAAGGCTGACATGTCGATGTAAATAGTCCTATTTATGAAAAAAAAAACCCACACACACATTTTTATGTTATTGTTACATATATAATATAAGTATATTGAGATTATTGTGTTATGGGGAGGGGAGCATGTTGGGGTTTCGTATTTATAACGGTGTATTCTTGATGTATTGTGATCAAGCTCTGTTTATGTTCAAATAAAAAGAAATTGGACCTGTTATGGAATATTTCTGTCCTCATCATGGTTGATTTTTGCTGTGTGTGTGTGTGTGTGTGGGTGGGTGGTATTGCAGTTATAAGCTAATATACTATTATGAATCACACCTTTATACCAATATATTTTAGAAAATAAACTTCTCTTCTGCTTTTAGAAACATCTCATATCTTCACCTTCGCTCATATCGCCCCCTGCTGGTCATTATAAGGAAGTGAAAAGGTTCCGGATTTTAGGGATCTACGACGAAAAACAAAGGGAAATCACCATGAATAGTGGGGACACAAAATATAGACCGTAATTAAGCTGAAATATCTAAATAATAATATATGTTTCGGAAAAAATTACATACGGAAATGATTATTTTTTCCTCAGTAAACTATGTTGAATTGATATCAGAAACGTGTCAGAGCTGAGAGGCCCCCTAGAGGCCAGAGAGTGCAATTACAACAAAATTATCTCAAGCAACAGTTTACAGTTTTGTAAAATCTGAATTCATTATATATCACATTGTGTTGCTCATTTTTATTACTATGAAGACTTCTTTACAGTCATTTAAGATGTAGGGTTAGGGATAAATTAGCAGAACAGTTTGTGACCTGTTTAAGTCTCTAAAAGCAGGTTTGTCGTGTTTACTGCTAGATATCTGGGGTTGTCATAAACATGTCGTAAACGTGCAATAGCTTATGGCTAAATCTAAAGAACTCCTATATCAGGACAAGTAGAAAGACCAACCATCCACAAGTGTTTCAAAGACTTTACATGCTAATGCTAATGCTAACGCTAGCATGATAGCAGTACGTAAACTTCAGTTTTTCTTTAAGAATTCTGTCAAAATTAATCGTAGTCGATTTGGAAGAATGTTTAAATAACGTTTTAGTAGCAGTTAGGAAAACGCTTAGAGCTGAAATAGATCTATATTCATTGAAATAGAATTTAATAGAAATGAAAGTATCATGATTATTCTTTATTTTATTTGAGCTCCTTACAAATTTTAAAGCCTGCAGCAAAAAAAAAGTTAATTCGACCTTCTAGTTATTTACACTGTAAAATCGTAAGCCCAGGTATTGTGTGTGTGTGTGTGTGTGTGTGTAGTCACTGCTCTTCCTCTAGTTCAAAAGATATATCAAAAGTGTTTGGACCAAAATCTCAGGCTTTGGAATGTCTGACATTTCTTAATGTCTGTATTTTTCATGTTTTAATCTCCAATCAGCGTGAACCGAATCGTTTGACAGGCTAGAGAAAATCAATGGACAATGAACGAAAAAGTCAAAAGATGCTCGATTATTAAAATAACATTTCATATTAAAACATTTCTGGTTTTCAGACTGCAGCCTTGACATGGACCGTCGAATTCAAAATGCTCACCCACACAAAAATGTGTACACAAACACACACACACACATACAGGTTGTTCACAGCACCTATTGCCCATGTTTAATTCGTCACGCTCAGCTGCAGAACACAGTTGTCCCTGGTGTGTCAATGAACACAAAAAACATACACACAAAAACAGCTGGAAACACACACACACGCACACACACACACACACACACACACACACACACACACACACACACTAACAGCTGTATTGTACTGACACAGATGTTTTCTGATAAAGCATCTCCTTAAACCCAAGAAGATCTGCACTGTGTGTGTATGTGTGTAGGAAAAGAAACCAAATGTGTCTTTTGCTGTTTGTGTTATCATGATTTGTTTTCTTTTATTTTTTCTTTCTAGAAAATACAATTTCTAAACGTATTTAGTTTTACTCATATACAGTCATAATTCATTATATATGTTGCTTTGATTTGTTATTTTAAAATAACAAAGTGGCTGAAATATTCTTCATTTCTCATTTGTTTCCTTAGACCCTAACACAACACAGACACACACACACTCACACACACACTCTTCATTAGAGAAAACAGATGAATCAGGCATCTTCATTCTGTTGGTTGAGTCAGAAAGTCGACATAATTACACCAATTAACCGACCTAGAAAAGCCAGTGTGTGACATGAGCCTGATTATGTGTGTGTGTGTGTGTGTGTGTGTGTGTGTGTGTGTGTGTGTGTGTGAGACTGGTAATCATGACTCTATTCTCTCTGTGTCGCTGCTGCTTAAAACATTGTGAAAGATGTTAATGTTGTTTGTTAATTACTAAAACGAGCTTTAGGACAAATAAGCGCCTTGGCTGTGTCCTGAACACAGAAACCTGACTGCTAGGAGGCTGTAAGTGTGTGATTAAAGGTGCTGTACGATGTCAAATGCATATTAATCCACCTCGTTATGCGTGCCTAATGAGCCTGTGCGATAACGCTGCTCTCACGTGTGGGACAGGTTTGAACGGCTTCTGGAACGTTCCACCGTTTCCGAGGTCACCTGTGTTTAAGAGCGGCGCTGGAGCCACACCGTTGCCGGGAAGCCGGCGATCGGCTCGTACTGTATGACTGTTCCCGTGATTAATAACGCCATTAGCAGAGAGGGTGCTGATGGGAGCAGCTGGTCACACTGATAGGAGGAAATGTAAAATGACAGTGATGATGACAGTGAGAGGAGATTAAACGCAGCAATAACACACTAATCATAAGCATCAGCACGGTCGCATGCCATGGTGAGCGCTCTCTGAGGTGGAATGGTGGGAGAGATTCATAGCTCTGAACCACACCAACATCGAATTCATGAATCCGATTGGTCAGACGTGTATAACCAGGAGCAACAGGAAGGACCAAGTTATATTAATACAGATGCGTAACAAACAGCAGTGGTGACTCAAGTGGTTAAAGCTCTGGGTTGTTGATTGGATCAAGGCTAAGCTGCCACTGTTGGGCCCCTGAGCAACGCCCTTAACCCTTTCTGCTCCAGTGGTGCTGTATCATGTCTGACCCTGTGCTCTGACCCCAACTTCCAAAATTGGGATACGTGAAGAAAGAATTTCACTGTGAATTTCAATTTTCAATTTTCAATTTTCAATTCAATTTTCAATTTTCAATGTCTATGTGACAAAATAAAGACTATAGACAATTCTATTCTATAATCATCGAGTGCTTTGTTTGGAGAAATTTGCATAACCTTTATTTTTTTAGTCAAGTGTAAAAACATCGCATTAGATAATATTAGCGCTTATTATTACACCAGACACACTGGAGAATAAATCTGGAATGAGATACGGTATAGCTGTGATGGTCAGGGGTGCACAAACTTTTGGATACATAGTGTATTCCGTGTAGTAATCTGTCCTACTATTGAAAAACGGCTCAGAACGTTGTGGCAAACAATCCGGAGAATTCTGCTTGAATCTAAAGAGAAAATCTGTTGTTAAATCGGTGTTTAAGGAAATTTTTGCCATTTGTTTGTGAGGAAGAAACATAGTGTGTGAGTTTTTATATTTCCCTGTAATTAAGGTTTCACACGCTCGTCAGAAACGACTGGGAGGATTGGGATTGTGCGTCACGCAGATGATTATCAAAAAAACACACACCTCATATCAGCTGTTGCATAATGAAGCCTTTGTTAGACACTTTGCTGGGTTAGTTGATTGAGTCTTGCTGCTATAGGCCTAAAACATCACCTGTGTCTCTATAGATCTATAGATCATGGACACTCACACGGCAAAATATGTGAAATGGGTTTAAGACGTTGTTTAATAATAATCCTACGAGGAAATCGGGTAATAGTGCCTTGATTTTATTTTTATGCCCATAAATAACTATTGTTAAAAAATCTCCTGTGACAATGTTTGCATATTTATACCATAAACTTACCTGAAATAAAATTAGAGCTTTATTTATGACTATTACAAAGTGGACACGCCTCCTGAAAATGTCTGTCAATATTAAATAAACCTCTCATCACGTCACCATATCAATAAAAACAAAACACTACTATAACCTGTTGATTCTGTAGGAAATGTATCTTCCATTCTGACCAATCAGGTTGAAGAATTTAAGCTACATTCCATCCTTAACCTGTGTATGGTTCTAGCTGTGATGGTTCTCCCGCCACTAGATGGCAGTGTTTCTACACACGTGTCCTCTTCACATTTTCCATTTCTTTCACATACACATAAAATCAGCTCCCCTGTTGGCTCAGCTATTCATGAGCAGAAGGACTAAAAGCATGTAGGGTGGCTGAGGAAGGGAAGAAAAGGAGACTAAGAAGCGCTAGAAATGTTCTCAGTGCTGTGAGAGCTGAATGGTTTAATCCCGGCTCCCATCGTCTGAATGGCAAAATCAGGGTATGGAGTGAATCGGATGAAAATCTGCAAATTAATGCATGCTGAATGAACACATCTTTTTCCTTTGTAGGTATTTCTATACGTTTATAAATCTCTCTCTTTAGGTGGTGGGGATGGATAGATGCGACTCAGTCTAATTAGAGAGAGAGAGAGAGAGAGAGAGAGAGAGAGAGAGAGAGAGGTGAGATACTAATACTGGCTTTTATCAGTTTGATGTAATTTTCCATACAGAGAAAGAAAACACAGGAAAAAGAGCGAGAGAATAAACACTTTTGTTTACATTTTTTATGCATGTTTCCACACAGGTCCTTTTCCAAATGCCAGTTGCCAAGGTGGCATCTCGATGGCTGCAGTGTTGTACACAGAACTGTAGCATGGACCGTGCGGTTGTAAAACACTTTAACATTAACGTGTGAGGGAAAATCAACAAAGATGTGTTATTGTGTAAGTGTTCACACTCTGTGTGGCTGAGAAACATCGAAAAATACTTCATGAAAATATTAGCATGCTAATGAAGAATTGCGTATCACAGTAGCACACATTAGCACAGAAGTCCAGTATACAGCCTGGGGCTCTCCCTAGTGGACTAACAAAGATTAACTGGCGGAGTTACAAATGGTAGCAAGTGGGATAAAAGAGATTAGCTAATGGGAGAACAGAGATTATCTGGTGAAATAAGAGAGGTTAGCTAGTGGAGTTAGAGAGATTAGCTAGTGGGGTAACAGAGATTATCTAGTGTCATAACAGAGTAGCTACAGGACTAACAGAGATTTGCTAGTGCAATAACAATAATTAGCTAGTGAAGTTACAGAGGGAAGCTAGTGGGATAACAGGGACAAGCTAGTAAGATAAAAGCCTAGCTACAGGTATAACAGGGTTACAATGGCTAGCTAGTGGTTAGCTAGTGGAGTTAGAGAAAATAGCTTGTGGGGTTACAGAGGCTAGCTCATGGAATAAAAGAGATTAGTTAGTGGAGTTACAGAGGCTAGCTTGTCGGATAAAAGAGATTAGCTAATGGAGTTACAGAGGCTAGCTAGTGGAATAAAAGAGACAAGTTAGTGAAGTTACAGAGGCTAGCTTGTGGGATAAAAGAGATTAGCTAATAAAGTTACAGAGGCTAGCTCATGGGATAAAAGAGATTAGCTAATAAAGTTACAGAGGCTAGCTTGTGGAATAAAAGAGACAAGTTAGTGGAGTTACAGAGGCTAGCTCGTTGGATAACAGAGATTAGCTAATGGAGTTACAGAGGCTAGCTCGTTGGATAACAGAGATTAGCTAGTGATATAGCAGAGACTAGATAATGGAGTTACAGAGGACATCTAGTGACAAACATTAGCTAGTGGAATAGCAGAGATGAGCACTTTTATCAGAATTTGCAATTAAATCATAAAAAAAGTTTCATATTACCATATAGACTGTAAATTAATTTGCTGGTCCAAACTTGAGTCAGTTTATAACCTTGTACTTCTGACACCTCTGATTTAAAACATTAAGTTCCCTCCTTTTTCTACACACCTTCTGCTTCCTTTTAAATGGACTTCTGTCCACACAGAAGAACTTGATGAAGCGATATGATACAAAACACGACACACAATATGCTAACACATAAATATCAGCTGTGAGATGATGTGACTAACACACAGCATACGTGTACACTGACATGTTCGCTAACATTCATCGTATTTTCATGAAGACTTCAATAATTAACCACCCTACGTATGTGCAGGTCAAAGGGTCAGAGGTCACAGGGCAGATCGGCCGCACGGCTCCATGTCGGAGACACTTGTATTTTTAGCTTTTCTCTTCTGCCTCTGTGATTTTAAAGGATTTGATATTCCACAGGCTGCTGTGACCGGGTCAGGCTCAGCTGGTCGATGTCATCCTCCAGCACCATATGTGTGTGTGTACTCATGTTAAAGCATGAGGTTGGACACTGGCCCAAAGTCCCACACATGACCCGGTTCCTGTGGAGTGACCACTTAGCCTCTGACTCCAAACATTCCTCCTCTTTTCTGTCATGTTTTAGCAGTAAAGCTAGCAGTGAAGCTCACATCAGAGAGCTGTGCTTGTACTATAAACAAAACCGATCGCCACAGAACCAACCAGACTGATCAGGAGCTGTCAATCAAATCCGTACTGATTCACTCGGACTCTCGACCCAATACTTTTTTAGGATTTCTGAATAAAACGAAGCATTTGTTTTTTTATGGCAGTCATAACATGCTTAAGTTTAGCTGCTTTGCTTTCCTTGTAAAAACTAACAGTTTAATTTAAAGCACCAAAATCCTGAGCTATGAATGAATGAATGACTTAAACATGAGTCCGTGTTCATGCTTAGGGCACAAACTGAGGTTTACTAGCGAGCTCCAGAGCTCTAGTTTCATAGAATGTCGAATTTATTTCTTATCAAGAAGCACCGATCTGAATCTGAGGTTTCTCCACGCTGGACGGACGGACGGATAAAACACGCTTCCTGGAGGCTGACTGATATGTAAATACCCTCTACAAATTCTGCAAAATAGTGAAAATCCATTTATTTACATCATTTAACACACTCCCTTCCTGCAGAATCACAGAAGTGCTTTGTTGTCTCCAAAAAAAAAAAACGAAATCCTTCTGCGAGTTCAAAAGGTCAGGAACTAAGAATATCTACAGCAAGAAAACACAAGTCAGGGTTTTTTTTTTTTTTTTTCCAGGAAGGCAAGATGCCATGCAGAAAATAAATATGAAATACAAGACAAAAACAACAACAAAAAAGAACAATCCAAAGTCCAGCAATAGCATACATTCTGAAAAACACAAAAACAGACCAAGGATTTTTTGGACTTTTTCCATAAACCTTCGCTGTTTATGTGGGGTTTTTTTTTCTGTTTTTTTTTTACATTAATTACAGTAATTATTCATTTGAACACAAACTAAATCAGGATAAGTGACGAGTCCAGAAGTCCTGAGTCCAGAGTCCTGAGTGACATAATATGCAACACTTTGATTGTTACGATGGAAACAATAACATTTTAGAACGTGTGCGTTCATATAAACTGACAGACGAACTCTCGTCACATTAATCTTCACCCATCACCGACAACTCTGTGGCGTAACATAAAATATATGAACGGTGCTATGCATTACATCGAATACATATTTCTATACACAGACAACAATTTAAAAAAATAAATAAATAAATAAAATAAGAACCTAAGCAGGTAGGTGGCACCGTGGTGCGCACATTGTCTGTTAACGCACCGTGGAGCTTCAGATGTGAAATTGTCACAGTTTGAAGAAAATGAATCGACGTTGGTGTGAATGATGTTGTTGTAATATGAAAATTACAGCGTACCCCAGTCTCCGTCTACAACCGTCGTCTAAAACATACATTAACTTCTCTCCATGGCGCTAGATACAAAACAACACTGGAGCAGCGTGTGGGTGTTTGAGCCATTACACACAGCAGATTCGTTTCTTCTCGCACGCCGTTCCTCTCATCCAGCTCCTGCTGTCTGCGCTGAAGGAAGAAGGAGACGGAGACGCACCGGATCTTAAAGACGTTAAGATGATTTTTCAAGCAAATGCAGAATAACACCGGGGGCATGCTCGAGTTTTCAGGAGAACCTGCACAGAGCCCGAGAGAAACCCCGGTTATTTCTGGCGCCTCATCTTATCGATGGACGTCGGAAAAATTTTGTTGCCTCCTCCGACGTCTCGTGGCCTAAAGACGAACTGTAAAAAGATGCCGTCAGACGGATAAAAGTCGAAAGTTGAATTTCCGCAACACCTTTCGGCGAGTGGCGCTTTGGTAAACGGGCCGGTGAAGATTTTTAAAACGTTGCCTCCAGCAATCAGGCTGTTATTTATTTAATTTTTTTTCTACAAAGCAGAAGAATATTGCATTTTAAAGACTGTATTTTTTTTCTCCCCGCTGATTGTGTTTGGTTTTTAAGCTTAAGGTCTTGGTAGCGACTCGCTCAGATTAAAGGCTGCTGATGTAAGTAAGGAGCGAAACACTTTAGGCTGTGATACTTAATAGAAATAATCAAGGACGAGGAAGTGCGATGCAATATTGTGGATCCATGTGCATGAGGGTTAGGGTTAAGCATAAATCTTTATCCAAATAATGGAAAAACAGCCAAATGTCAAGAAATATAGCTTGACTTCATGGAGTGTTTGTGTGCTAGACCAGGAAGTTAAAGAGTGACCTCTGGTGACCTCTACTGGCACGGAGGAGCCATATCCCGGATGTGTGTTACTCGAAGAAATAAAGAGGAAAAGATTTAGCTGTCCATCAAACCAGAGCCAAGCTACAAGGCTTGCTCAGAAAGCTAAAGATTTCACATTATGTAAAAACAGAGAACTCATCACGCTAGTCAGAAGTGCTGGCATGAAGTAAAAATATTATTATGAAATAAAACTGCTCGGAAATCAGAGTTATTTACCTGGAATTTCTGAGAGGTTTTTCTTCACGTCAAAATGTTAGCTAGCTAGCTAATGAGAGAGCTAGGGAAGGTGGGAGAGGGAAGAGAAAGAGGGATAGAGAGAGAGAGAGAGAGAGAGAGAGAAAGAGAGAGAGAGAAACCCCCTCAGACAGTCGGAAACAGGAGAAGCGGAGCTAAAACGAGACTAAAGTGAGCCATCGTGGGTCACACCATCAATCCACAGCATTCCGTTTGACAGCCCTGAAAACACACACACACACACACACACACAGAGGAGCATGTACGGTTTTAGTGCTTTATTTATTCATAGTTTTTAGCACACAGGATGAAGCTCCCTTGAGAGACAGAATCTCATTTTCTAAGCTCTCCAGAAGATCTGCATCCTGAATATCTGACGTGCTGTTACCCAGAAACAGGTTCTGAACCCCTGGAGTCCTGCATTTTAGTAACATGCTCGGGGACAGGGAGAAGCTTTAATATAATGCGATTTATATTCATGAAAGCAATGTTTCATCTGGAGCGATCGTATTTTACTAAGGAAAGCGTGTGTATTACTCATACTCTCAGCTAACTCGGGGGGTAAAGAGCAGTCTATATATATATATATATATATATATATATAGCAGATATATATGGATCTCGTGAGTGGCACTCGGGGTTAAAGCCGGCTGCGCACGGGGTGCGGGGCAGGAATCAAATGCTAATTGCACCATCTGCTTTTAGCGACGCAGGGTCCGGGGTGGTACCAAAGGCCGGGTCTCAGGAGGCAGGAAAATGAACAGGACAACCGGGCTTGATTTCATTCCTTCATCAAGCAACAGGAGATGTTTTTTTTTTTTTTGCTTGCTTATTTATTTATTTAAAAAAAAAGTTAGTGTATTACACGCTTATACAGTTCTTTCCAGCGTTTCCTTCGTGAGGCTTGTGAGCCAAAGAAGATCCCTGGTCGTGGAATGTAATGTTAGCAGTTAGCATATTTAATCTGATACTTGGCACAGGATGTACACCACATTGGCAGGTGGCAGCTCTTCTATGAGGATTAAATGACCTGCTCGGGTAACATTACGCTGTTGTGCCAGACTGCCTGTTTAACAAAAATTAGCAAGAAAATAATAGGTTGTGGTGATTAGCGTAACGGCTAAATTCTGTACGTGGAAAAGAGAAACCGCAAGAAACGGAAAAATGGAAAACATAAAATAATAATCAAAGGCACGGGGAAGGAGAACAGTGCTGTTAAAGGAAAACACTCTGTCTGTTAATGATTGTTTTTTATCCATTTATAGTTATATTTATGATTTACTGTACATTAAAAGTGATTCTCTCACCAACCTCTCTTTATACCCTTTCTCTTTCTCTCTCTTCCTTCATCTTCTCTTCACCCTTCCTGTTCTTCTCTCCTTTCCTTTGCTATTTCCTTCCTGCTCTTCCTTCATTATTCCTGGAAAAGCTTCTTGCCACTTTCAACCTCTTTCCTGTTTCCGTCTTCCTCCTTTTGCCTTTTTGTGGAGTTTCTTGCTTCTGTCTGACTTCCTATTCGCTCTTAACCTCCTTCATGTCCTTCCTTCTTTTTTCCATTCTTACCTGTTCTTAACTTCCTTCCTCTAAAAGTCTACTTCTACCTTTACTTTAAGTCTTCTTCCTCTTTTTCTCTTTTCTTCTATATATCTTTTTCTAGCTTGCTTCCTATCTGCTCTGAATCTCTGTACAAGTTTCCCTGCCTTCTTTCTTCATCATGTCTGCTTCTTCCTTTTTTCTGGTGAACATTTTCTGCTACTATAAACCTCCTATTTCCTACCAGCTCTTTATTTCTTCATTGTGAACGTGCTATATTTGGAGATTCTACTTCTTCATTCCTTCCTTCCTTCCTTCCTTCTTTCTTTCCTTCCTTCCTCTGAACAATCCTACTTCCTACCAATTCTTTATTTCCTACCAACTCTTTACTTGTATTCCTTCCTTGTTTCTGCTTCACGTGGACATTTCCATCTTCTTTCTTAAATCTTTCTTCTTTGCTTGCTACTTCTTCCTTCCTTCCTTCCTTCCTTCCTTCCTTCCTTCCTTTCTTCCTTCCTTCCTTCATGTGAACATTTCTTGCCCCTCTATCTGCCTTCTATTACCTACCAGCTCTTTATTTCCTCACTGTGAAGGTTCCCTTCTTCTTTCCTGCTTCATGTGGAGATTTCTTTATTCCTTTCTTTATTGCTCACTACTTCCTCCATGCCTCCTTCCTTTCTTCCTTGTTCCTAGCTGCTCTTAGCCTGAACACCTTTGTGATTTGGCTTAATGCACTAGTCACTTCAGGAAGCCTGGCCTTTAGTCAGTGGAGCGAGTCTTGTGGTCTCCGTAAGGTCACAATTTCTAGCTAATTAAAGAACATCCTCCTAACATCGCACTGTTCCAGATAACACAGAGAGAAAATTCAATTTGCTCTCCTCCCTTAGCACGACTCCTTCTAGCATGCAGGAAAGAGCATTCAAATGAAGCGTGAGCAGAAAACGCTAGATGTGCTGCTTTTGTGCACGTTTCCTTTCCACAAAGCCATATTTCTGCACGTATGGCAGCGTGAACATCGGACAAATTAAAGCAGCTCTCGGTATAACAGCCATAACTCATCAGACGACATTACAGGCGTTCGCTCAAATGCTTAGCAAGCAGGGAAGAAAGAGGGAAAAAGCGAGAGAGTGGAGAGGAAGAATAAGCAGAAAGAGGTTCATCTCCTAAAGGCAAACCTATTTAATATTAAAGTTCATTCATACGGTTTTATATGAGGCTTGTGAGACGGCACATTAATCTTGCATGCTTTCAGGAATATGAGGAATGATTTCTGCGGCCTAGCAGACGCTAAGTGTAATGGGCAATGCTCAACCCGCTGCAGGAGGAAGCCTGAAATCCAGCCGTTGAGAAGAGCGAGGGAATTTCTTTTTTATCTTTCTTACACAACTCTTTCACACTGGAAGACACTTCATCACTCGGATAAGCGTGATAAATGGAAACAAACACACGCCCACGCTTAAAGCTAATGGATTAAAAAAGATTTCCTACGTTAGACGTTAAACAGGTTCGTTGTTTTTAAAATACAGCTCAGGCCATCCTTAAAAATATTTTGCTTTGCAGTAACAGTAAAAAAAAAGGGTCGGTAGGTAGGTCTATATTTTTTTTTTTTTTCAAGTTTCAATGTAAAAAAAAAAAAAAGTACAATTTTGGTGATGGTGATTATGTAGGTATGACTTTAAACAAATTAGCATATCGTGACGTCACTGACTGGGTCTTCAACCCGTGCCTTTGAGCTCATCATTGCAAACCTTATTTTGATGCACAGTTTTTTCCAGAACTTTGTGCCAAGTTAAAGCGGAGTCGAGCTGTTTTGATGAATTTTTTAGATGCATTATGGTGCCCGAACCCGTTAATATTATTTTATTGCTTTTGTATTAATTGTTTGAAGAGTAAAAAAAAAGGTCGCAAATTTAACGCAAATTTACAACCGGTAAGTCGGTCAGACTTAAAGCAAAAAAAAAATAAATAAAATTGAGTCAGTCCTAAATTGACAGGGTCGGTCGGGTTACGGCAAACAAGAATATTTTTAAGGATGGCCTCAAGTCTACTTTATTTTGTCTTGATGATGAAGTTCGTTTAATATTAAACTTCCGCCTCAAGGAACGAAGAGGTAGTGATATGATTTGATGAATTTAAAGCAGTGTCAAAGAAAGAAAGAAAGAAAGAAAGAAAGAAAGATACCTTCTCAACTAAATATTTGGCTAAAATGATTCCTCAGAGCATTCCGACATTTCTTCTGTTCCCCATGGGCAGTTAGTTCCGATTTCCTGCAAGAAACAATAAAGTTTCATACGTATATAGAAATAATGACATATACAATTGTGAAGAAAATAGGAAATAAGAATATCATTGGTGACTTTGGTAAGTGTACACAATTAAATTTACATTTACATTTACATTTACAGCATTTGGCAGATGCCCTTATCCAGAGCGACATACATAAGTGCTTAAATCTCTAACACTGAATCATTAATGCTGGTTCACTATTTTACATACTTAAGATACCATGAGTTTAAAACATTGTTCAAAGTTAGATTGAAAACGTGTCAAAGTTTGTGTTTTTTTTTAAATGCAAAAGATAAGGAAAGAAGTGCTAGTTGAAGTGTTTCCTGAATAAGTAGGTCTTCAACCGCCGTTTGAAAATAAACAGTGACTCAGCTGTCCGGACCTCTAGGGGAAGTTCATTCCACCACCTTGGTGCCAGAACAGAGAAGAGTCTTGTAGTAAACTTGCCTCTTACTCTGAGAGAACCAGTCAATTAGCTAAGGCTAATTTGCTAAGAAAGCTAATACAATTAATTTTCACATCAATCAGTGTATTATTTAACTAGTTAGCTTTAGGTTATGCATAAAAAAAAAAAAAAACAATTGACAAATGTAGCAACAAACGACAAATGATATTATTTAGCTATTAGCTTTTAATATCGGGGGGCACGGTGGCTTAGTGGTTAGCACGTTCGACTCACACCTCCAGGGTTGGGGGTTCGATTCCCGCCTCCACCTTGTGTGTGAGGAGTTTGCATGTTCTCCCCGTGCCTCGGGGGTTTCCTCTGGGTACTCCGGTTTCCTCCCCCGGTCCAAAGACATGCATGGTAGGTTGATTGGCATCTCTGGAAAATTGTCCGTAGTGTGTGATTGTGTGAGTGAATGAGAGTGTGTGTGTGTGTGTGCCCTGTGATGGGTTGGCACTCCGTCCAGGGTGTATCCTGCCTTGATGCCCGATGACGCCTGAGATAGGCACAGGCTCCCCGTGACCCGAGGTAGTTCGGATAAGCGGTGTGAGTGAGTGAGCTTTTAATATGGGTTGATGCTTGTAATAGTTATTAGTGATCCATAGGTGATGTATTGTTCTATAAGCTATATGGGTTTTATGAGTATCGGTGGAAAAAAAGTGTAGCTTTGCTTTTTTCCAGAAATAATTTCAGCCCTAAAAGTAATATTTTCTAAAGCGCCTGCCTTCGAGAAGATAACAGAAGATAATCTCAGGCTGTATGTTTTTGTAAATTTGCAGATTCGTCTGCCTCCAGATCAAAATGTTCAGCACTTCCTGTCTCTTGTCTTTAACCTTAGAAAGTAAAAATAAAAGCTATGTGTTTATAGCTAGCGATAACAGAAACCTGTTTTATAGAGTTTACAAAGTCCACTGTAATTATAACTGGATGCGCGATGCGTCATTCTTACCGAAAAATAAAGAGTAAGGCACGTTTTATTTCTTCATATATAGTAGTTAATTCATCTACTACAGAAAATATAATATAATGTTCTAGAAAAGGAGACATCTGAGTTACTCGTTAATTAAATTGAAATGGAATGTGAAAAAAAGAAAATAAACTACAGAGGTTTCTCTCAGCCAGAGGCCACCTTTCCCCTTCCCTCTCCTCCGTTTCTGATTTCTCTCCCCCTCTGCGTCTCGACCTCGTGGAGCTTCCCTCTCTTTTTAGTCTTCTCTTTCTGACCACGGCTGCCCTCGACACGCTCTCTGAATGATAAAAGCTTTAAAGAATGAAAAGAAGGAATAAAGCACTCTCCCTGCAGCTCCAGTCTGTTCCTTCTGACTCATGCTTGACCCTTTTCGGTGTGAGAGTTTTTCACTGCCCACCCACAGCCCACCCACAACCCAGCCTGAGGGCCAGCATAGAATACAGTGTGCCTGCATATGACCGTGTCACAGGAGACGCGACTCTCTCGACGTCGTCCCTGGCGACGGGTTATTGTAAAATTACACCGGACGTGTGTTTGATTTTTCTGATTTCTCATCAGGATTAGGTTTACCGTGTTTACACTCGCGGTCGCTCCGTCTGTCCAATCCGGAGAACAGAAAACAGATGCTTTTTGACATCGATTGTTTCAGTCTGGCCAGCTGCCCTGAAGAAACCCAAACCATCAAACATCATGACAAACTCACATCAGAAGAAAAAAATGAGAAAGAAATGAAGATGGTGATGTCATTGTGTCTTGTCCAGCTCTCTTTTGACTTGATCAATCGATGAGAGACGTTTCTTCTGGAAGCCTGGTCTCCTTGACCTGTACTCCGTCAGTACTGTAGGTCCCTAAATGGCTGATATTGATGTGCTCCTAGACGGGCTCCTCTGTGTCTGGATCGGAACGTCAAGCCGAGACATTGAGACGGAGCAGCAGGAGCAGCATGGCTGAAGGATACGATCTGTAAAGGAAACAGTGCTGTAGTGTAGGTGTGTGTGAGATTAATGTCTGTTGTACATACGCTATAATGACATGGTAAGAATCTGATTGGTAGAAGTGGTTAGTGCTTTAGATTAATGCTGCGTGTACGTGGGACTTGGAAATTGGCCTGAAAACATAGTAGTGTCAAGGTCAGGGTTCAGGATTAGTTTTCAGTTCCAACAAGTGCTTCTGAGAACATGTGAGAACATCTGGGCTCATGGAGAGCAGGGGTTTGGGATCCAGTGGAGCAAAACGAAAACTCTTTATCTCCTTCTGCTGTGGTCTTTCTAAAGAGAAGAGAGCAAATAGTTCACCACAAATCTGGACATCAGGGATAAAGACTCAGTAATTTAAATAAAAAATGTGAATTTGTTAAAACTGTACCAGACTAAACTTAATCATTTGCTATTGCTGGGAAAGGATGCGATAAAGAAAGAAAGAAAGAAAGAAAGAAAGAAAGAAAGAAAGAAAGAAAGAAAGAAAGAAAGGAAAAATAAGAAAAACAAAAAACTTAAATGAGATTAAGGAATACAATCAAAAGCAGGAGAAAAATAGATTATGTGGAATAAAAAAAAGCTGAAAAAATAAGAAGAAAAATAGGGAAGTAATCAACTGTCGAATTAAATAATTAATTACTTCGATCATTCTTTCAAATTAATTGTTTAAAATTTGTTTTTGCGGTTTGAGGTTTTCTTACTGTAACAGATTTATTAAACAGTTAGAAATGAAGAATAATTAAAGTGAAAGAAAGAGAATTAAAAAAAGGAAAAAGAAAAGAAGAAGGAAGATCGACGATAGAACGTGAGTGTGTGATAGAATGTGGGGGACATGTAAAAAAAAAAGTGGGGAAGGAGGAAAAGGTGATATGATTCAGAATCGGGGGGGCACGGTGGCTTAGTGGTTAGCACGTTCGCCTCACACCTCCAGGGTTGGGGGTTCGATTCCCGCCTCCGCCTTGTGTGTGTGGAGTTTGCATGTTCTCCCCGTGCCTCGGGGGTTTCCTCCGGGTACTCCGGTTTCCTCCCCCGGTCCAAAGACATGCAATGAGAGTGAGAGTGTGTGTGTGTGTGCCCTGCGATGGGTTGGCACTCCGTCCAGGATGTATCCTGCCTTGATGCCCGATGACGCCTGAGATAGGCACAGGCTCCCCGTGACCCGAGGTAGTTCGGATAAGCGGTAGAAAATGAATGAATGAATGAATGAATGAATGAATGATTCAGAATCAAGTCCTTTGAGATAAAAGCTTAATTGTTGTCGCTGATTGTTGCGGATTTGATGGTTATCGCGCTTGACATTGATTTGTGAACAACAACATTCATATAAAATCCAATAAACTCTCAGGTCTGATCAGCAAGCACTGAGTATCATCTCACATCAGTCATGGTTTTAGAATTTGAAAATGGCTTTGTCGTTGTTGTTGTTGTTGTCGTTGTTGCTGTTGCTGTTGTTGTTGTTGTTTAGACCTGAATTGAATAAAAGCGATAAATCATTCCCTTTTTCCTTTTCCATGTTGTACACACACAAGCCTTTCTCTCTTCTTTTTACAACATCTTGTTTTCCAACTCCTCTATTGTTTCTCTCCATTCTCTTATTCTCTCTGTCTCATCCTCACACAGCACTAAATCTCTTCCTGGCGACTGTAATGGTCTGTGAATGAAAGGGAGGTCAGGATGTGAGGCTGCTGAGATCTGTAAGTGCCCGATCAATACGCCAATTGGATTTGCCCGCTCGCATTAAGCAGTGCATCTAATACCCTCCTTCGGCCCTCGGTGCAGCACACCATCATTTAATTACACTCAATGTGTTACAACCGCACCGACTCAGGTCAGTCTTTTTAATCAGGGGCCAGAGCTAGCACTGTCCAGACCTGGGCCTAATGGAAACCCATCAAACACAGTCAGACAAACAGAACACCGAGGAAACAGACAGCGCTAATCAAACCTCAAGCTCTCCAGAACATAATCACCGGTGCTGGTGGTTTTATTTATTTATTTTATTTTTCTAAACGCTCGAGCTATTTTCAGGCTAGCGTTTATTTGATGAAAGAAATATTCATGTTTGACCACAGGCGATGTTAGGTAATGAGAACAATCGGGGTCCCTGAGGACGAGTTTGAATTGTTTATGCCGAAAACGTCGCCCCGGAGTAATTAAGGTTATCAGGAAACGGCAAATTCATAAACGTTCCGCTTTATTGGACGCCGAGTGTCACACGATCGACTCACATCAGAGTTCGAAATTAAAACTCAAGTCTGTGTTCTGTTTGTTGGATTGTTTGTTTTTGGTGATGCCAAATTTTGCATTCATTTTTTCTTAATAATTTACTTTAGGGATCAATCTCCGACAGACCTACAGTATGATCTCTGACATTCACTATGAAGTTCCTTCTCACACACAGTATGCGTGGGAGACGCTCCGGATCCACGACAACCCTGACCAGGATATAGAGGTTACTTAAGATAAAGGAACAAATATTATGATTATTAAAAGTGCAGATGCTTATCAGCATCTTGTCCCAGAAATTAATATGGAAAATATGTAGCTGTATATAATATCTGTTTCTTTCTGAGCAAAAAAAAAAACAGGTTTGTGTGAGTCAACATCCTCAATCGGGCAGACTGAAACAAAAATAAAAATAAAACAAATATATATAAAAGAAATATAGCAATATAAAAAAAGTTTATAAGTTTATATTTTATAAATGCTTATTTTATTTTATTTTATTTTTTTCATTTTTTTTTCTTTTTCATAGCCCATGCTACTATAAATTTCTCACATCTGATTTTTGTACAAAAATTCTATTTTTTTATTCCTTTTTTTCCAATTTTTATTTTATTTTATTTTATTTTATTCATATTTATTTTCTTTTTCAATTGTGATTTTTTTCATAGCCCATGCTACTATAAATTTCTCACAAAAATTCTATATTGTTTTTATTTTTCACACCAAATTTTTCCACATTTCTTTTTTTTTCCAATTTTTTTTTTTTCCAATTTTTTTTTTTTTTATGATTTGTGCTCAACATTATTTTTAAATCATTTTGAAATTTATTCACCCATTTTCATTTCCCAAATGTGATTTCTGACATTGGTTTATTTTTTATATTTTTTTTTTTTTTTTGCACACAATCACGTTTTCCTAACCTAATCGCCTGTGAAAAGCTTCTGAGCAGATCTGAGGTTTTCTATAAGTGGTTCAAATCATATCACGGCTTGCTCGAGGAAGATCGTCCGTTTCGGGACGAAGGGCTGCTAAAAAGTGAGAGATAAAAGAGATTAGAATCTCTCTTAGTGAGAGATCATGAAATGATTCCAAGAGGATGACAAGAAAAGGGAAAGACAGAACAGAACAGAAAAAGCCAGAGAGAGCAGGAGACAGCTTCTGAGATAAACATTTATTTTCGTGTTTTTAATTAAAATGAAAACAGACCATCGATTGTCTGCGCAGCCTGAGCCGAGTCGGAGTGAGTGGCATCCATCTTGTTTGAGCGGGTGAGAAGACGTAGTAGGACGTATCAGAAGAAACTCCATTAGAGTAATTAATACCGTGGCTAATGAAGATCCTGGCTGTCTTAATCATTGGCGGTGTGAAAAAGCCTCGCTCGCACCTAAACACACCGTCGCTGACGGGCTGGAAACGCGGCGTAATCGACTGATTAATCTTACTATAAGTTCTGCTTTGAAGCCTGTGCGTACTTTCTATTTTAATTGCCTAGTCTTGTTCCCGGGAGATCGACGAGTTTGCAGTAGCTTTAAAGCAAATTAACTCCAACGGCAGAAGAAAAAGCAGGAAAAATGATTGACGTGTAAATATAATTGTTTTTATTTACATAATGTACATTTCAAGAGCAATGTATGAAACTCAGCGTGGTGAGTAAATTAAAGTTCTCCGTGTCAGCACGCAAAAAGTATTTATCAAAATCAACATTTGGACTCGAAACACCGGCGCTAAAACGTCAACAAACCTCAAATGTGGCCCTGTTGTGTTTCTGTGGTCTAAAAGCTAATCATCATTACAGGTGTCAGGACTGAAAATGTGGCCGAGTAAAGTGAACCGATCATAAATCACAAAACCTTGAATATATGGAACAAAGCCAACTGCAATTATTAACTAGTCAACTCAAGAAAACAGAGAGAGACAGAGAGAGAGAGAGAGAGAGAGAGAGAGAGAGAGAGAGTGAAACAAAATAAAAGTCTTTACACTTTAAAGCAATTCTGATTATATATATAAAAAAAAGCCATTCATAATTTTTTTTTTAATTGTTATTATTTATTTTTACATTTTATAATTTATTTTACATAAAAGATGCAGGTAACAAAAAAGTTTATAAATATATATATTTATATATATATATATATATAAATTATTCATTCATTCATTCATTTAATACCACTTACCCGAACTACCTCGGGTCACGGGGAGCCTGTGCCATGTGCACGGGGATCTCAGGCGTCATCGGGCATCATGGCAGGATACACCCTGGACGGAGTGCCAACCCATCACAGGGCACACACACTCATTTACTACGGACAATTTTCCAGAGATGCCAATCAACCTACCATGCATGTCTTTGGACCGGGGGAGGAAACCAGAAAATGTGTATATATATATACTGTATATATATCTATATATATATATATATATATATATATATATATATATATATATATATATATACGTATATATATATATATACGTATATATATATATATATATATATATATACGTATATATATATATATATATATATATATATATATATATATATATATATATATATATATATAAAATAATTAATTAATTTAGTTATTTTTGCAAGCAGCTTTTGACTCATTTCAACTAATGCTTATTGTGGAGAGTAGGAATTTATTGAGAGGATTTTCAAATCTATCTATCTATCTATCTATCTATCTATCTATCTATCTATCTATCTATCTATCTATCTATCTATCTATCTCACTAATTTGCCAAGTAAGTAAAATCCTGATGCAAATATTTACATTAAGTAAATGTAAAATTTGTATATTACAATTTTTAAAATATCATTTTATCACTCAGTCCTGCTTTCATTTATCACATCTTTCTCTCTTCAGTTATTCAGCTTTTCTGCCAAAAACAAGTCTAAAAGGTTTCGGATATGGATCTGGATGTGCCAAGAGATTAATGAGAATTACAAACAGGTTGTGAATTTAGCTCCATTTTGACTTTCTGTTAATGGGTTGTGTGTTTGTGTGTGTGTTTGTGTTTGTGTGTGTGTATTTTTTTTGTAGTAGAGTGTGAACTGCTCTTTATAGCTTGATCACTGAGTCGTGTCCTCGAGGAAGTCCTCTTGGAATTTTTCCCACTATAAAACATTTTAATTCAAGCTGTGTGCGTATGATTTTTAAAGACTTTGCCTTGTCAGCTATTATTGATCCAAACCACCCTCTTTCTCTCTCTCTCTCTCTCTCTCTCTCTCTCTCTCTCTCTCTCTCTCTCACACACACACACACACACACACACACACACACACAAAGACAAATAAACGCCCCTCACAGTTGGAAGAAGACTTCATTACACTTATGAGAAAGAATGTGGCAGCGAATCTAATTCACTCACTGCAGCAACACACTCTTATTGCCTTCCAACATATCTCTCACTCTCTCTCTCTCTCTCTCTCTCTCTGTCTCTCACGCTCTCCTTCTCAATATATATAGCTCTCTCAGCCACTGCTATATTCGGGTTGGCACTCACCTAGGGAGTCATCTGCAGCGGGGAAAAATAAATCCCTGATATTGTTAAGCATTATGAGAGCTTAATGTTCTAACACATCTGGGCACTAATTGAATACGTTTCTCACTTTCAATAAGATGAGCCGCTTTATTTTGGGCTGAAGGGACTTACAGAAGCAGACAGACAGAGTAGAGAAAGAGAGACAGAGAGACACACACACACACAGAGAGAGAGAGAGAGAGAGAGAGAGAGAGAGAGAGAGAGAGAGAGTAATGGTGGGAGTTTAAAACTGTGATCTGTCTCATATTAGATATCTTTATAGTTTCCTCATCTGAAAGTGCCTGTAGGCTCATGAACCTCACATTACAGGACACAAACCTCTCAGAAAACTAAAATGAAATGATCAATAATTCATACAGAAATACTAGAACAATTTCTGATGTAATGATGTGTGCAAGTTATAGCTAAGACAAAGTATAGTGCTAACAGTGTTTGCTATAAAGAGAGGAAGCCACGCCTCCTGGGTCACCAGGACCCATAGGCCACACCTCCTTCATCAAGACTAACAGACACATAGGCCACACCTCCTTCAAGACTAACAGACACATGGGCCACACCTTCTTCATTAGGACTAACAGAAACATAGGCCACACCTCCTTCATTAAGATTAACAGAAACATAGGCCACACCTCCTTCATCAAGACTAACAGACACATAGGCCACACCTCCTTCATCAAGACTAACAGACACATAGGCCACACCTCCTTCAAGACTAACAGACACATGGGCCACACCTTCTTCATTAGGACTAACAGAAACATAGGCCACACCTCCTTCATTAAGATTAACAGAAACATAGGCCACACCTCCTTCATCAAGACTAACAGACACATAGGCCACACCTCCTTCATCAAGACTAACAGACACATGGGCCACACCTCCTTCATTAGGACTAACAGAAACATAGGCCACACCTCCTTCATTAAGACTAACAGACACATGGGCCACACCTTCTTCATTAGGACTAACAGAAACATAGGCCACACCTCCTTCATTAAGATTAACAGAAACATAGGCCACACCTCCTTCATCAAGACTAACAGACACATAGGCCACACCTCCTTCATCAAGAATAACAGACACATAGGCCACACCTCCTTCATCAAGACTAACAGACACATGGGCCACACCTCCTTCATTAGGACTAACAGAAACGTAGGCCACACCTCCTTCATTAAGATTAACAGAAACATAGGCCACACCTCCTTCATTAAGACTGGCAGACACATACTCTATTCCTCCTTTATTACAACAGACAAACAAAGAGGCCCCGACTTTTTATTAAGACTGACAGACACAGATTTAGGCTAATTGCTCACCCAGAGTGAAATTTAACTAAATTCCTGGTTCTATCATTTCATATGAGCTGACGATTGACAGTAAGCCTCTATACACCTCTACACACACTCACACACACACAAACCCCAACCCATGTTTTATCCTATTACTGAAAAGACTGTTCCCTTGGTCACCCATCCTGTCAATCACTCACGCTCCAGCCAGACAAGGACCCAAAAATCCCACAATAAACCGATCGACCTTAATTCTTTCCTCAAGTTCAACAAACAGTTCCAACTTCAGGGAGATTCTCACTCGAGCAGCCTCACTCTCAAACTTCAGCCGAGCATTAGGACGAGCTGGGCATTAGCATGCCAGAGGAGGTACAGCAGCTTGAAAAGTTCAGATGGTCATAAATAAAGAAAGACTCTAATAAACTCCGTCTGACACTCCTAGCCAGACCATCTTCTTTCTTGCGTTTTTGTTTCGTCACTTTGAGATGGTGCCATTATGAAGATAGCATCTTTTTAAGCATCACTCATCCGTCTCGCTTCTTGATTACCATTCACACGGAGGAGGGAAAACAGTCTGGAAATGGAAATCCGTGATTCCAGCACAATACACCGCTTTATATATGTCTCTGATTGCAAATATGCAAAATGGCCATTTTCCATGTTGTTTATTTTCAGCTGTAGGCACTTTTCCCCCACAACAAGCAAGCAAAAAAACAGGGTTTATGTTCAAGGCTAGTTATACATCATCATGAGACAGAATTGAAAAGAGAGAGCGAGAGAGTTCAAAGTGATGCATGCAAAACCATTTAACACACAAGGAACCAAACATGAACCAAGTCTTGCTATTATAAGAAATTATTCAACGGTCATCACAAAGCCACATCACCTGCCTCTACTCTTTTGTTAAAATGAATACACACATAACCAATAAGAAACATCTAGCAAGCAGCTAGCTTCACGCATGTCGACCTTAGTCGTAATCTTTATCCTGCCCATGGAAACTTTGACAAGGTCTCCTGCTGAACTTTATGGTGAATTATAGAGCTGCAGCTGTGACCAAGTCTAATCTAATCTGAGTTCCTCACACACTGCAACTGTCAGACCCCATATCGCCGTTGCAGCGGAATTAACCTTAATCCAAGTGTATAAGGATGATCTGTGTGTGTGTGTGTGTGTGTGTGTACAAGTCTGCGCAGATTTTGTTTCATAGAAATTGATGCATCTGTAATAACACAAACTGGGACAGGATACCGGCGACAGGAGTGTATCGACCCCATACAGTCTCATATCTCTCCAAGAACCAAGACCAAGAACGTCAGCGTAACACTAACACAACCTTCCAGTAATGTTCAGCTCTGATAAAGATCACACTACAGAAAAGAAAAACGGGCTTACAGTACATCAGAGAGCGAGTGTTTCATTGCAGGAGTTAGCAAAGCTGCTGTGGATCCTATAGCTCTGGTTATCATACCTTGGTACAAAAACACAAAAATGTGCAACATGAAGATAAAATTTATTAGGCCATACATTATACCTGTCAAAGAGCAAGAGAGTGAGAGAGAGAGAGAGAGAGAGAGAGAGAGAGAGAGAGAGAGAGAGAGAGAGAGATCAGGAGAGACAGAGAGTGTGAGAGAGAAAGAAATACAGTACCACATACAGTAGAAGGTTGTTCATAGACATTAATTAATCAGCGTTTATGGACAAGGCCTTTGTAGTTCTCAGATGGATGATCCAGAGATAAGAAAGTGCAACAAGTTTGGACTGGATAATGATAGGTGGATCTGGACAGGTACTGCTGAAGCCCTGAAAGTGGTCGGAATAGGATCTAAAAAGGAAAGGCTAGTTTAAATTAAGATTTAAATGGGAGTAGGAGCTTGTAGTCCTGAGGATGACAAGAGTAGGATGCAGAAGGTAGCATGGCTTTGTATCACTCATGATGATAGGGCTTGTAGAACTCTGTGTAATACAAATGGGTTCTGGATATGGACCACAACAGCGGGATGCTGAAGAGACCAGGAGCTTGAAGACCTCAGGATGATAAAAGTAACTTTTACATGGGAGCAGGGGCTTATGGGTGGACTTTAGGATGGTCAAGGTAGGATAAGAAAGCAGTAGATCCTCAGAATGCAATCCTCAAAATGATATTACCCGTATGGAATAGCATTGTACAAGGATATCAGTGATAGGATCACTGTGGATCTTACTCCTCATAGATTTGGAGCTTGTAGACCTTATGGTTTTAAAAGTTGTCACCAGATGGATGCAGATGCTTGTAGATATTGGGATGACATGCATGGGATCCAGAAGGTAGCAGTAGAATATAGCCCTCAGGATTACAAGATTAGGCTGCAGATGAGATCTTGGATTTGTAGAATTGTAGATAATTACCAGATTGCATCAGGAATCTGTTCAGGAATCAGAGTTGTAGGAAAAATGGTCTGTAGATAAAATTTGTTCTCCATAGCTTTCCCCTATCACATGACTAGGGCGTGAAAAAGGGTCCTTCCAAAGAAAAGTGTCTTGCTCAGCATGGGATTTGAACTCATGCCCTTTCAATTGGGAATCCAACACCTTAACCAATAGGCTACCACATTTCTCGGACCCTCACTCATGGACAACATTGGCTTTGTTTAGATCCGAACTGGTGATCACGATGGCTATCAAACGAAAGGGCAATCACTTTTCTGTTGCTCCTCTTGTAGATAATAAAGGAGTGGAAGCAGGGTTTGTAGGATATAAGACTAACGCCCTATTCGGACGGGATTAGTTTTACGTGGGGACGTGGAGTAATGCAATTTTACCTCAGGACGTCTGTAATATTAATTGGCCAATTCGCACGGGAGAAGACATCTCAGTAAAACTAGCAGAAGTGGGAGGGGTAACTCGCTTTACGCACCACAGTAACCTCCTTGTCGTCATGTGCGTATGACGTTGCTTCCTGTTATCACGTGCGCAAACAGACATCATGGCGCCTCCACGCTTGCAAAACGCGCCAAAAACTACTTTTAAACAGGAAATGACGGAGTTTTACCGTACATATTTACAGTGGGTCTATTCAGACGGGATTAGTATTACCTGAGATAATTTTTCCGGACCTTTTTACAGAAGGTAAAAGTCGCCATAATCTTTACTGACATTGTCCGTAATGATTACCGAGATGGCACATCCGGACGGAACTAAAATCACCGAGAAGCTCTGGTAATAATTACTTTACCCCCACGTCCCCATGTAAAACTAATCCTGTCTGAATAGGGCTTAAGAATGGGATCTGGACAGAAGCAGGAGACTTGGACACTGGATTGCATGATAAAGGTAGGGGCAGAAGCAAGACCTTCTGCAACATTTAGGGGCTTTTTACACCTGGTCACTTCCTGCGTTTTCTGTGATCAGATAGCTATCCGATGGTAAAAAGACCAGGTCTAAATGCCCTCGGAAACGTTTTTGAGATGGATATAAATCTGATGGTACAAACCCCTTCAGGAGGTGGTCTGGGATGCATTTCAGATGAAACTGGAAAGGTGTAAATGAATGTGGTTGTTCAAGCCACATACGTCAGCGCTATACTCCTTCCAAACGGAAGAACGTCACTCGCAATTGACTCGCGAGTCGTGCATCGCGCCAGAAACAAATTACATGGACGACACGCAGGGTTGGTTTTTTGTAGCATAACCGTCATAACAAGTTTTTTCGTCCTCTTTTTGATCGCCTTCTGAAAACCGCATACACCAAAGCGTGTTCCATTTCAATTACCCTGGAAAGAAAAAAATAAATGACGTAAAATATACGATCGATATACGATTCGCCAAGACGCGTTTATGTGGCCTAATGTAAATGGAACAGTTTTAACAAATCAGATAGCTATCGGATCAGAGAAAACACACGAAGTGACCAGGTGTAAAAAGGCCCTTAATGATGACTGGGTTAGGAAAACTGGTAGGACTCTTTACTATGATTGAGCAAACATATCTACAGCTTATTCTTTAACTCGACTAGAGCAAAGCTTTATAGATAGTACACTGACTGGTCTTTAGAAGTACATCATGGGGCTAAAAGAAATAGACGGTCTGAACATTCATTCATTCATTCATTCATTTTCTACCGCTTATCCGAACTACCTCGGGTCACGGGGAGCCTGTGCCTATCTCAGGCGTCATTGGGCATCAAGGCAGGATACACCCTGGACGGAGTGCCAACCCATCACAGGGCACACACTCACACACTCTCATTCACTCACGCAATCACACACTACGGACAATTTTCCAGAGATGCCAATCAACCTACCATGCATGTCTTTGGACCGGGGGAGGAAACCGGAGTACCCAGAGGAAACCCCCGAGGCACGTGAGAACATGCAAACTCCACACACACAAGGCGGAGGCGGGAATCGAACCCCAACCCTGGAGGTGTGAGGCGAACGTGCTAACCACTAAGCCACCGTGTCCCCCACGGTCTGAACAATCAGACTAAAACTAAGAGTGTGTATGTGAACAATGATAGGAAGGTTATGTAAAACAAATCCACCACCGGTTGTATTTTTCACTATTCTTTGTATTGATAAGAGATTTTCACTGAGCAACGCTAAAGGCCATGTATGTATGTATGTATGTATGTATGAGTGTGTCTGTGTGTAATCATCCTCCCATGAGTGCATGCACACTGTCAATAACATTACATACAGCAGGTGAAAATCAATGGCTGCTTTTTTCCATCATTCTCTTTTGTGTGGTCAGAGCAAAAGATCTAGCGCACTTTACTTTTTAACACCCACTCGTGATCATCTGGCAGCAAATGCTAGCACTATGTTAATCTCCACGCTGTGCTATCTGTTAGCATAAAGAGAAAAGTGCTCATCTAGCTGAGTACAACACTACTGCATCACACACACACATACACACACACACACACACACACACAGAAAGTGGTGTTCAACATTTGTATGTCAAGATTATTTTCTAAATCAGCTCCAAGGTGTGATGTAACAAAAGCACTTTTTTTCAGTACAGCAGAACTCACTGATATCTAGCATTAATTTCACTGTCATTTTATTTATGAGCCTTTTCTTTGTAACTAACCAAAAAACCTGTGGAAATGTTGATATTCCTGATGGATTTGTGTAGTTTTCACTGGAATTGTACCTCCCTACTACCATCTATAACAGCTTCGATAAGGTTAATTATTAGCCTCGGTCACCGACAGCCACAGCAACAATGTTCCTATAATTTAAGCACATATTGTGTCTTCTTTCCAATGGAAAAGGTGAAAAATGCCAAAACATGACATCTGATCACACACACACACACACACACACGCACAAACTCAGAAAATAGGTTTTTTTTTTGAGCAGTTCAGAGGTAAGTGAATTACATTGATACCTCTTGAGCCAGAAGGGAGGGAAGAGAGAGAAAAACAGAGAGAGAGAGAGAGAGAGAGAGAGAGAGAGAGAGAGAGAGAGGTAAAATCAACAGACAGGGGTTTGGGAGAGAGAACTAGTCTTTGGGAGAGCATAAGAGACAGCGAGTGAAAGAGTAATAGAGTGGATGGAGGGTAATCTGTCTCCCTTTGTGCTGTAGCTTTGTTTTATCTCAGTTGAAGGATGTAAGTGAATGAGTGAGCTTGAGAGCACTAGATGGACAGAGTGACCACTGAAATAGCGTTAATGCTTTTATTTGAACATAAGCCTGAAGCACTACACAGTTGTACACACATCTACACACACACACACACACACTGTTCCAGCTGAAGAGTCATGACTCTGAGCGCTTCTGTCACCTCAGCTTCACCCATACATGTTCCTCTCTAGTTCCTCCTTCAACCTCTGCAGCTTCTTCAGCTTAGCCGGATTTGTATCCTTGCCTTGTGACATTAGCTCTCGCTTCAGAATGTGATCTAATAATAATAAAAATAATAATAATAATAATAATAATAATAATAATAATAATAATAATAGTGATGCTTATACCACAGCTGTGAGAGGTTCTTGATTCTTGTTGGTCAGAAGGTGTAAAGCTGTAAAGCTTCTTTGAGACCAAGTCCAATGTTAAAACCTCTACACAACTGAATTTAATTGAATAGAAGTTTCATAGAATTTGATCATTTAATAGATTATTTATGGAAGGAGTCTCCAGTGTCAGTCCAGTGTCCGTATCAGCCATTTTTCAGACATCTTCATGACATCTTCACTAGTGTTTTACTCTTTACAAAATGTAGATTATCGGGACGCATCACATATTTGATCACATATGACGAGGAAACAATAGAAAATATGTTTTATACAGAAAAAAAAACGATTTAAGCCGAAAAAAACCCTTCATCAGTAGTCTTGTGAAGCTCTGTGAGGTGAAACCTGTTGCAAATTTTACAACTCCTACATTTATTATTAATATACACTGCAATCTGACTTGCTAGTGTGTGCTTCTGGGAAAAAATACACACTATTATGTGATGAACAGTTCTAGAGAAGAATAACGTCCTGAAATTATTTCTTGAATAAATAAGAAAATAAATAAATAATTTAAGGACAACACGTGATACTTTTAACTTATGTGTGGTGACATTTAACGTTGTGAAGCTCAAGTTTCAAAACAGTTTGACTTCTGGCTTTGTTTCCTCGACAACTTTTTGTTGTTTTCTTTTTTTTTTTAGAAGTTTCTTTTTAAGATAATCCGAAAACCTATATAGAGGTGTTACAGCTCTGATACTGGAGACTCTGTGAATGAATAAACAAATTATTAATAAATTCTAAAAAAATTTTTTATATTTTTTAGAGAGATAAGGTCAACATATTAATGATAGATTTCTTCTTATTTTTAATTATTTTAATTATTTTTTTAATTAATTATTTTTATTTTAGGTTGAGTTAAAATGTGTTGTCTGCAGCATGCTAATATAAAAACATGAAGATAAAGAAGAATCAAAAATTCACTGAACAAATGTGGTAAATTTCTAATATTACATATTTCACATTATATCCAAAATAGATCTAGGAATTATATTAAAGGTGGGGTCTGCGTTGTTTGAGAAATGCTTTAGAAAACTGAGTCGGGACGACAAACAAAACAAAAATCAAAACTAACGTGTAGCCAATGAGCAGAAAGGGGCGTGTCTTGTCAGTATGGGCGGAGAGAGTGTTCAGTGCGCATGTGTGACATTAGCAGAAAGCGGTTTTAACATTGACATGGAGGATAAAAACAAAGAAAGAAAGTGAAGAAAGGCTTACGGTAAGGTAAGAAGTAGGACCCGTGTTAATATAGGATCAGCTCAGGAGTTAATGTGCACTGAACACTCTCTCTGCCCATATTGACAAGACACGCCCCTTTCTGCTCATTGGCTACACGTTTGTTTTGATTTTTGTTTTGTTTCTCGTTCCGACTCAGTTTTCTGAAGCATTTCTCAAACAACGGAGACCCCACCTTTAAGTAAGATTAAAATTCTAACGCTCATTGTGACTGAAAACTTTCCCACGTTCCATATTTTATATTTTCAGATTTCAGTTCAGATTCTGAAACTTTAAAAAAAGTTTCCCTTTTTTTCCCTCTTTATTTGTGATGAAGTGCTGAAGCTCCTCCAATCAGAACACCTGTTCTTCACAACTGTAATAGCGATAAAGGCTTTTTCCATCAAACAGACGTTGCCAGACATTACTCACAGACTAAATGCCAGTGCAGATGTTAAGAGCCATCATCTGTGTGTGTATAGATTTGGATTTATTCCTTAAGCCACCGCATTTTTTTTCCTCCTCTTTCCTTTTAATGGTTCTTAATTAAAATTTCTCTTTATCTCCAAGACAGACAAAGAGACGCTGCAAAATTATGTCCGAATCCAACTAGATGTCCTAGAAGCCCAAGAGGGAAAAAAAAACAAGGCACTATCCAGAGATATACTGAAGAACACTTTATTTCTGTATGGATGTAGAACCATTAATAAGCCAAAGAACCCTATGAGGAACTGTACAACCGAGGGCTTCTCTGTCAATAAGATTACTTAAGAAAATATTTATGGTGTCAGGAAAAGTAAAGTAAACTGGATGGAAACGTAGAAAGAGATTACTGTGACATAAACATTCAAACATATCCACATCGTGAGACAAAATCCAAAAAAAAAGGTTTTTCCGATAAGATAAGATGAGATAAGATAAGATGAGATGAGATGAGATAATATAAGATAAGATAAGATGAGATGAGATAAGATGAGAAAATAAGATGAGATGAGATAAGATAAGATGAGATGAGATGAGATAAGATAAGATCCTTTATTCATCCCACAGTGGGGACATTCGCAAAAATAAAAAAGACAGAAACAGGATAATCATCAATACTTTGGTCACCATAGAAACATGAAAGTGTAGCAGATGTATAAATCTGACATATTTATATTTCACTAAAAATCCATTCTTTATGCATACTGTATTTTCTTGAATATATTTATTCTTGTGTATTTATCTTGGGCAGTTTTTTTTTATTTAGTTGTTTTTATTTTATCTGTATGAGCTTTGACCTGTTGCGTATGGAAGCCTCGCACGCTGAGGTGAAAATTGCTAGCTGGCAGTTTAGATCTCTTATTTTTCTTAGTCACAGTCTACGCGTTGCTCGTTTCAATGTATATTTTAGTTTGCACGAGTATTTTTTGTAGAGTACAAAGCGCTTGTACGACATGCTAAGTTACCGTCTTCACGCTCGACTTCTGGAGCATGCTGATTTCTTCTCGTTTAGTTGCTGTCGTTTTTCTCTCCATCAAAGGTTTGCATATAGAAACCTAAATGAAGTTCCTGTATTGAATTTAATTAAAAACTGCAGCGGTCATGTTGTGATGTCCTGTAGTATGTACATCAGAAACAAACACGATACAGATCTCAGAGTCTGGCCCGGCTACACAAGGTTACGTCAGTAGAAAAGATAAGAAAACCTAAATAGGCAAAAAGAAGTTAGGGTTAGGTTATGAGTTAGATGGTGAGATTTTGTTCCCTTTTTGGGCTTATTTTGCACAGGCTACATTCTCGTTGTCTTATTCCCCTCTTTTTAACCATCATCGGAATTTGAGTTGTTGTTTGGTTTGCATATTATATTCTTACCAGAGTCAAGCCTTTGGGGTCTGATACCAGGTGTAGAGCCTGCTATGAAAAGCAAAGAGGTTAAGGTTAGGGTAAGGGGTCAGGTGTAGGGGATATGGTTCAATGGATGAGGTTAAGTTAGGAATTTGGTTCAGTGGTTCCCATTGGGGGTTGGGTTTAGGAGTTGGATTGAGGGGTTATGGTTAGGGATTAGGTTAGGGGGTTATGGTTAGGGTTTAGGCTAGGGGGTTATGGTTAGGGATTAGGTTAGGGGTTATGGTTAGGGATTGGGTTAGGGGGTTATGGTTAGGGTTAGTATGCTTTTTGTACAGGTTCTCAGCCTCCTGAAAGGGTTCTAGTTTCAAACATGCTTTATTTTTTTTCACCATATGATTGTGATACTCAAATTGGTATCAATCGAATTACGGCTTCATTAAACATCTTATTTAAGTGCTCATGTTTGTGATTTTAAGTTACTAGAGTCATTAATTGAGTCGTTTATAAAATAAATTTGTTTGGTAGCTACTTTAATGCGTCGATCATTAGGAACAGCATACTGGAAGAGCGAGTGCTGTTATTTTCGTTCACCTCGCTTCACTAGCATTTGCTTTAGCATTGTTTTAGTAATGTTTCAACTACCAAATGTTTTCTCTATTGGCTTATATGCTGTTACAATGTTAGGATGCTGTAGCTTATATTTTCTCCCAGTTCACGGTCTGCGTTGATCGGATCGTCATCATTAATCATTAATTCATTAATTCAACACTAGCTAGGCTCATGATGTCACATTTTTTCAGATATCACTATTTTTAACAGATACAAATAAACAACACCCGAAAGTTATTGCTAATGATTACGCTATAACACGTGATATACTTTGTAGCCCTGCAGTAAGGAGGACTTTCCTTAAATACACACATTACAGCAGATTGTTCCAGACAGTGTCAGTTCTAGTGGCTCTTTGTGATAATCTTTATGTTTAGCAGTTAAAGCCAATCATTTTGACACTTTGTCGGTGCACACTGGGGTATTTGCGCCGGTGTGTATTTGTGTGCGGGTTTCGAACAGCTCCTGTGATTGACGCTGTAAATAAATGTATTTATTTGGCATTTTAAGTGGTGGCATAGAAGTCAGAGCTCAATGCACAGATTCGCTTTCGGTTCCCTCCTTTTGATAAATGTTGTCATCCAATCTCTGTTTCTATTCCGGTGAGGTGACGTTATTACACAGCTTTGACAAGAACATTCAATTTTCCGCCCAGTAAACCTATAAGTTCTTACAAATTCCCTTTCTTGTCGCCTTTAGACGTTGGTGCTGGTGTTGTATTTTTTTTTTTCCCTGTGGGGTCAAGACAAAGTTATCAGAAATGCTGAAGTTATAAAAGGTCTCGTTTATTTGTTTGTACACATTGATAACATATTGTGTAAAATCTTGTGTTGTTATCTTGCATGGTTAAAGTTCTGGCTGTAGGAATATGTGTGTGTGTGTGTGTGTGTGTGTGTGTGTGTGTGTGTGTGTGTGTGTGTGTGTATGGATAGAACTCCCTCTGTTTATTATTCACCTCACACTGTTGGTTCCTCTCACAGCATAGCCAAGCAAAATGAGTCAGAGACACTCCACACACAGCCAAAGCTGAGAAGACGGTGTGTGTGTGTGTGTGTGTGTGTGTGTGTGTGTGTGTGTGTTGTGTGTGAGAGTTGCCTGTAGCAAACGTGTAACCACTACTAAATGCTCAGAAAGAAAAGAAGGCCACAATAGACAAAGAAAAGACACTTTTATTCATGAAACGAAGCCTAGAGAAACAAAAAGCCTAATCTGATGAGCAACAGAGCCGAGGAGCAAAGCGGTGGGCTTCACGAGCTCGACACAAAAGCCCACCTCCTGGTTAAGGATGTGTTTAATACAAGCTTTCCTCGGCTAATTTCCCTCTCCGTGCCTCATTATCCTCAGCGCAGGAGATCTCCCAAACTGTGTGTGATCTTCCCATCACGGTAAGCCTTCAATTGCTATAAAACGCTCAGGAAGCCTGAAATCCACTTCACGGTGTGCTAAACCTCTTTACTAGCATGCTAACTCAGTAGTCGTGCCATGCTAGCTACTTGTTATTCTCCCACTGTTGGTATGTCTCTAAGCACTTCTCCTGAGATGCAGGAAGCCATGACAGGTGAGAAAGCAGCAGAAGACATGATTTGCTTTAGCTTTAACATGTGGATGTATGGAGGTTTACAGATGTTCTTAGCAGCAGCTTCATCACGCCTTAATGTACGAGATTCCTCACGGTACCGTAAAGCACAGGCCTCATCAGGGCAGGAACAGAAGAAGGCATGGGTACGCACTAATTACATGGTGTGGAACGACAAGTGAGCTGGTGTTCATGTTGTTTTTCCAGCCTTGCTGTTTGGATATTTTCTCCTTTTTCTGACTAGATGGAAAAGAAGACAAACAATATTTTCTGATGCTTGTTTTTAAGTGTTTTAGCATGATAGAAGCAAAGGGACAGCATGCCAACCTTAAGTATGTAAATATGAATTAATATGCTTTATAATACAAGAGTTATTTTGGGTTTTATTTTTTTTGTAATTTGCTCAATTTTCTGAAACTGAGTGAATGAAATCGGGGCACAGAAGCCTTTATTATCACCACATACACATTAAAGCACAGTGAAATTCTTTCTTCACGTATTCACACTTTGGAGGTTGGGGTCAGAGCACAGGGTCAGTCATGATACAGCACCCACTGGAGCAGAGAGGGTTAAGGGCCTTTCTTAAGGGCCCAACAATGGCAGCTTGGCAGTGCTGGGGCTTGAACCCTGATCCTCCAACCAACAACCCAGATCTTTAACCGCTTAAACCACCACTGCCCCCAAACAAACTAAAAAGGTTTTAAAAGAAATCTGACATATCTCTTCCACATACCCGATCTCGTACGATGCGTTAGCATCAATGTGATTGACACGGGAGATGCTGTATGCCCCTCCCACCTTGGCATCACAGCACAGCTTTAGCATTATTTACATCCCTTTTAGTTCTACATTATTACCAAACATGGAGTTTTTCATATGTAGCATAAAACTACACGATCTTACAGTGTGTTTGGTATACACTTATAAATACTGTGGTGCATTTCAGGAAGAGAAAAAAAAAAAAAAATATATATATATATATATATATATATATATATATATATATATATATATATATATATATATATTTATAGGGGGGCACGGTGACTTCGATTCCCGCCTCCGCCTTGTGTGTGTGGAGTTTGCATGTTCTCCCCGTGCCTCGGGGGTTTCCTCCGGGTACTCCGGTTTCCTCCCCCGGTCCAAAGACATGCATGGTAGGTTGATTGGCATCTCTGGAAAATTGTACCTAGTGTGTGATTGCGTGAGTGAATGAGTGTGTGTGTGTGTGCCCTGTGATGGGTTGGCACTCCGTCCAGAGTGTATCCTGCCTTGATGCCCGATGACGCCTGAGATAGGCACAGGCTCCCCGTGACCCGAGGTAGTTCGGATAAGCGGTAGAAGATGAATGAATGAATGAGATATATATATATATATATATATATATATATATATATATATATATATATATATATATATATATATATGTATATATATATATATATGGCTATAGAGGGCTAATTCTGTGAAACACATAGCATTAAGCAGGCTCACAGGGCAGGCAAGCCGGCCCCACGTTCCGCGTGGTTTAGAGAAAAGAAATGGATTTCTCATCAATGTTGCCTGGTGTTTGATTAAGCTTCTCCATCAGTGCCATGGATTTCCATCACATCGCTCTTATAGAGGTCATTATTGGGATCGACGCGTATTTGAGAGGAAAAAAAATGAAAAAATCGTGGGTGTAAGTGGAGTTCAAATTTGACACTGCGCTTTCAAACATAGTGTCTTCAATAATATGCAAAGCTGAGCTGAGCTCAGCAGAGTGAATCAGAGATACACACACACACACACACACACACACACACAAGGAGTCATATAAAGTTCATATAAACTTTATCATGGTGATGAAGCATACCTTCATGAGCAATGAATCTTGTCACTGGTGGTCTTTTGGTCTTTACACATAAATAACTAATTGTAAAAATCTTCCTAACAAACCCGGAGCTGTGTTTAAGATTTACAGACCTGGATTTATATTCAGATCTATCATAAAATCCCGAGGTGACAGCAGCGAGGAAAATCTTTCTGAGACGAGACGAGGAAGAAAGCTCGAGAGCCTCAAAATAGAGCTCGTCTTCTTTCGGGTGTTTCCCGGATCAACTCCGGATCACGTCACGACCCTGACCATGATGAAGCGTGATGAAGCTCTTCCCGAGACGCAGAGAATCTGTGATATTTTAAGCTCAAGTCATGAGAGTAGGGCTGCAGATCTGCTATGAATTTTTTATTTGTCATTCTTAATTCTAATTTGAGTTTTACTTAATATCAAGTGTTATAAATAAATAAGGACTATTTTATAATGTGCTATAAATTCTGACCACATGTGAGCTATCATCATCCCCGAAACCTCAAACGTTTTAAAGTCCAGCACTTTATATAAGAAAAATTAAAAAAGGAAAGAAAAGAAAAGAAACAACAAACAAACAAACAAACAAAAAATACCCCAAAATCTAAAATAAATAAATGAATAAATCAAAATAAAATAATTACCGTAATTAATTATTTAAATAAATAAATAAATAAACAAACAAGCAAATAAATAAATAAATTTAGAAAAGGAATAATAATTAATGATAATTACAATATTTAAGTTGTTAATAAATAAATATAATACATGGTTTATCCGGGTCAGGGAAAAAAAAATAAGAAAATAAGAAAAAGAATAATAGCAATTTATAATAATTTCAATGATTAAGTGGTTAAGGCATGAATATAGTACATGCTTTATCCTGGACAGGTTAAAATAAAATAAAATAAAATAAATAAGTAAAATAATAATAAATAATAGTCATTAATAACAATTAAGGGGGCATGGTGGCTTAGTGGTTAGCACGTTTGCCTCACACCTCCAGGGTTGGAGGTTCGATTCCCACCTCCGCCTTGTGTGTGTGGAGTTTGCATGTTCTCCCCGTGCCTCGGGGGTATCCTCCGGGTACTCCGGTTTCCTCCCCCGGTCCAAAGACATGCATGGTAGGTTGATTGGCATCTCTGGAAAATTGTCCGTAGTGAGTGATTGCGTGAGTGAATGAGAGTGTGTGTGTGTGTGTGCCCTGTGATGGGTTGGCACTCCGTCCAGGGTGTATCCTGCCTTGATGCCCAATGACGCCTGAGATAGGCACAGGCTCCCCGTGACCCGAGGTAGTTCGTTTAAGCAGTAGAAAATGAGTGAGAGAATAACAATTAAAATTATTAAGTGGTTAAGACATGAATATAGTACATGTTTTATCCTGGTCAGGATCAAATAAAACAAAATAAAATAAATAAAACAAAATAAAATAAAATGTCATATGATTTTGTTTTAGACAACACTAAAAACCTCAGCCAGATTTTTTTGGCACAGAACATATTGGACATTTAATTGTACACATTTCCACATGTTGCCACATCACATCATTGCACATAACATATTATGTCATAGTGTACTGTATATAATACAATTTGAATTTGATATTATTTTGTATTAACGAAAAAATCCAGTAAACCTCCGAATCTTTGAGGTCTATGTTACGGCATCGAGTTTGAGTTCAGAGCTTGTGCAAAAGTTTCTTACAAAATTAAATGTAGACAGAAGCTAGAGTTCGGACTTGGCTGCACCTCTGAACCTGGACCCTGAATCCATGCACACAGATGCTCAGATTATAGACGCTGACCCTCAGAGGTCATCCGTGGAGCAGCAAACTTAATCAGGTCTTGTCAAGAGAATGTTTGCCGGCTTGCTTGGAAGCCGTACTCACCAAGAAAAACCTAGTGCCGGAGAAGAAAGATGGAATATTTATGACGAGCTGGACCGCTATCTCTGGGAAGCCATCACTGACAGGAGACCCGCTCAGCCGCTCGAGAGGCAGAAAGAGAATAAAAGCAGGCTACGCCGTCTAGCACCACTGGTGAGAAAATCTCTCTTCCCCACCACCTTGCTCTGTTCTTGAGAGAGTTTTCAGTGAGATTGGAAACATTTCTGACAGCTAGCGGAACATGGTAACTGGAGTATACACACAGAAATACTTCCTTAGTTACAAGGAGAAGCTCTTAAACAGAAATACTGCAGAAAAACAAGGACATTAACCTCAGCAGTAGAAATACTGTATACACAGTTAGACTTTTTGGATTATTATTATTAGGGATTTAATTATAATACTGTATCACTGCTAGAAATGACTAACCAAAGCGTGTGAAAATAATGTTTTATATCTTGTAGAGCTTTTCACTCTGCACATAATCCTGGGGTTAAAATCATCGGCCTAAACCCTGCTTTTAGAGCAATGGGTCACACTTAGTGTAATTTAGAAGCGGACTTGAAGTGGTACTTGAGGAAGAGGTAGCTCAAATGTTAAGGCATTAACTGGCCATAAGGTTGTGAGTTTGAATCCCTGGT
>NC_083472.1:23628968-23766468 GCF_030014155.1 Tachysurus vachellii
ATGCATAAAATAGTCTCCGATCTCAAAGACTTCATAATTTGATCTCATAGCCTACACATGGATATGGTTGAAGGCAATGACAGGATTCGATTGCTCTCTCGATCACTTCTTTCACTTCCTGCCCTTTATGGACGCTGAGCTCGGCCTCGTAGGGTTTTTTACAGTTTCTGTACTTAACTCACCGCGAGCTTCTCAGGGCTTTGAGTAAACATGGCTCTAAACATTAAACCGGTCTTTCAACACTACTACATAAAAAAGAAAACAGGAAGATCATCACAGAAATAAATTAAGAAGCGAACGTCTGTGTTGGATCTGAGAAGCATTTCTCTACCGCTAAAAACACTACTCTCAGCCAAGAGCTGTGAAGTGCTGTGAAAATTTTTCCTACAAAACAAAACAAGACGTTTATTTAAATTCGAAACAACGAGGCAGACAAAACAAAGCCTGTTAGCGCTCGATATCAGAGCAAAAGGAAAAAGTAATAAAATTATCGACATTAAAATACACTAGCAAAGAACGGTTGTAATTTCTTCTATGGGTGCGTAGGACCTGCTTAAGGTCATCAGTTGACTTGTGGGTGTGGCTTGTCTCGCTTTTATCCTTCCCATTTTTTGTTTTTCTTCCCATTAAATGCTGTTAATGTATAGCAGCGGCCATTTTGGAGAACCAGATTTAAATCTTTCCTCGCCGCAGTTGAAATCATGTGGTTGACACAATAAATCTTGACAGTCATTAACAAAAAAGAGGCGGAGCCACTAGTAGCGACGTGAAATGGGCGGGTCGGGAGACGGTTGTGAAGAGTTACCCGAGAAGTGAGGTGGCTAGCATGGCTAGCGGTGTTCGTGAGGCATGGTGGTGCTCTTCTTGTTTTTTGCTTTTGGTTCCAAAAATTCGCTCGTGTTTGCGTATCCTGAGGCGGTTGATTAGACTCAGGTAACAAAATGTCTTTGAAATGTTTCAAATGTTCTGTTCAGGTACCATTTATCCTGTCATCCAGATCTATTAAGAAAACAAGAAAACAAGTAATCAAAGCTCAGATTAGGGGAAAATAAAAATCGTTTGGTTTACACGATGTAGTTAAATGTCATTTGTGTTTAAAATGCCACACATTTCCGGTGAAACCGTGGCAACCGGAAGCCTAGCGCGCGAGGCGAAAAATCTCTGTAAATGCATAAAATCACCTTGTGTGTGTGGAGTTTGCATGTTCTCCCCGTGCCTCGGGGGTTTCCTCCGGGTACTCCGGTTTCCTCCCCCGGTCCAAAGACATGCATGGTAGGTTGATTGGTATCTCTAAAAATTGATTTTAGTGTGTGATTGCGTGAGTGAATGAGAGTGTGTGTGTGTGTGCCTTGTGATGGGTTGGCACTCCGTCCAGGGTGTATCCTGCCTTGATGCCCGATGACGCCTGAGATAGGCACAGGCTCCCCGTGACCCGAGGTATTTCGGATAAGCGGTAGAAGATGAATGAATGAATGAATGAATGAATGAATGAAATGATGTGTATTATTTTATTTAGAATAATCCTAAGAAATCATTTGCTAATTCAACAACGTGATGTGTTACTATGGTAACCTGCTCTAGAATCAAAATCTTTTCAGAGCTACAGTTTCCCTAATGAAATGCACAGGATAATGAAATGGAAAATGAAAGAGAGAAAGGGAAAAAAATACCGAACCTTGTTTAATTAAATTGCTCAGGCAAAAATTAAATGTCAAGAATACCAAATCAACTGAGCAGATTTCATTTTTACTCAAAAAAATTCCTGTAAAGCTTCTCTGTGACTCGTGTTCCTAGCACGTTATAGATCCGACGCTAATGCCTCGCTGTCTTTAGGGCCGTGGCATTAGATTGTCCCAATGAGGCTCTGTCGATATTCTTATCTTGCTTTGACTGGAATACAGGCCCTCGATTTTTTTATTCACGTCCCAAGAATAGAAAAAAAAACGTGTAGAAAAAAAAGTATCAAAGAGAGGTTCCCGGAAAGGGCAGGAAACCCAAGCCAGGAGTCAGCGCTTTGTCTCTGAGTGATCAGCGAATTCAATTCTCAGAGCGACAGGAAGAGCTCGAGGAGTTGCGTTTTATAAGCAAACCTTCTGTGGTGTAAAGACCCAAAAACTCCACAACCGACGTCTGTGTTTCAGGTTTGTAGGTTCACACGAGGGAGCACCAGAACGTGGAGATCAGCCGAGTTCCTGTGAGCTTCTTCCTGGATCTTCACATCTCACCAGTGCCAAAAAAAGATGCTGTTTTTATAATTCTGGAAGAATAGAAGTAAAAATATAACAGTGAAAGCAAGCACTTCTTTGCCAAGAGCAATTTAAATTCATTAATAAGCAACACATTATGCTTTTTAACTATTTATAGTTACATTTAATGTTGTATAATGCCTGCAAGACACGATTCTTGTTCTCACATTTTCTGTTTTAGGAGCTGTAAACTGACTCATCCTTTTGTTCTATGCATTGAAGTTAATAAGACAAATGGCTGTCCTTTGGCTGAAAACACGCCGAATGTTACAAAGCACCAGAGATCACTTTCGTAAATAGAAAACGTACATGGCTGAGAATCTAGAGAGCAGAATGAGAGCAGAAATCTTCCATGATCTCTGGAATGGAGGGATGAAGTACTGCCTGTAGCATTGTCAGTCACAGGGACACTAACAAATCGTGGATTTTTGTGAGCTGATGTATGCGAAAGATTGCAGAACGCTTTCTGACGACCGTGTTACGCGGCAGCGTACGCTACGTTAACATGTACGGCGTCTCATGGCGATCTCAATCGGAGCTTCCTGGAAACGTCCGGCAACATCGGAAGGCGTAAGCTTTAACGACTAGACATATCGTCGCTGTCAGGCGGAATCCTCGTATCTCCAAAACCGTTATTTTTCAGGAAATTAAAAAACGCCGTACCTTATCTGCAGTGCACAGGGTTTAGTCCGCGTTGCAGTGGATTGTCTTGTGCTAAATTCCTGTCCTCAGACGAGCACCAGTACTAGCGGGGGTCAAGATTTTTTTTTCTTTGAGCCCAGTGTTTTGAAGACATTTACCTCAGAAGACGTGTTGATTCGTTGCGACTCTTCTTGAGGAGAAATATGCCGTGAAGCTCTCCCACGGAGTGAGGAAGAGGTGGACAGTTGAAGTGTCCAATGGAGTTATGAGATTTGCGCTCAAGCTATTTTCAAGGCTTTAGATTGGTTAATAACTTGTAAAAATAACAGACCCACGTGGGGACTGACCAATAGCATCGATATGTGAAAAAATATACGCATTAACTTCCGGTCCGGCAGGAGTGAAGACGGTACGTTTGCACCTGATCCATGGCACTGAGCGCAAACTGCTTCTCCTTCATCTAGTAGGATACGATTCAGATAAACGCTGCAGAATTTTATACACATACGCCAAATTGTTTTTGAACGCTAGTCGTGCCACCCACTGATAACATTATTACTTATTATAGACTTGCAGAGATAAAATGACTGTATGTGTGAATGTAGCATTAGCCTTCACTCTCTGTTGGCTGGAGTATGATGGGGAAATCTGTCTGGTGGGTGGGAACTTACAGGTGGCTAAATTGGGGAGATAGACGAAAGCAAATGAGAATAAATAAATAAATAAATAAATAAAAAAGATATAGGGATATAGTCCTGTCTAAGTATTGCAAGGAATTTCACTTATGACACATTGGGAAGAGTTTCAGCTTTGATGTCATGTATTTGTTGGAGTATTTGTTTCAGTGATGACATAGTGAACTGGGAGGAGTTTCGTTCATGACATAATACATTGGGAGGAGTTTCAGATCTAACAGTGAACTAGGAGGAGTTTTAGATATGATGTCTTGTATTTGGTGGAGTGTCGGTGATGACATGATGTATTGGTGAGGGATCTTATTATGACAACATGTACTGGAAGGAATTTCAATAACAGTGGTGACAGTGAACTGGGAGAATTTTCATTCATGATATAATACACTGGGAGGAGCTTCTTATCTGACCGTGAACTAGGATTAGTTTCAGTTATGACGTCATGTATACGGTGGAGTGTCGGCGATGACGTGATATATATCGGTGAAGGTTTTTATTATGACAATATGTCCTGGAAGGAATTTTAGTTATGACAGTGAACTGGGAGGAGTTAAAGTTATGACATAATACATTGGGAGGAGCTTCAGATCTAACAAAGAGTTTAAGTTTGTAAGGAGTTACAGTTATAGCACATTGAATTGGGAGGAGTTATGTTTATGGCACATTGAATTGGGAGGAGTTTCAGTTACGATGTCATGTATTTGGTGGAGTGTCGGTGATGACATGATGTATTGGCGAGAGCTTTTATTATGATAGCATGTACTGGAAGGAATTTCAGTTATGATACAATACACTAGGAGGAGTTTCACCTCAGACATCATACATTGTACAGAGCTTTTCTTATGATGTCATTTAATGGGTTTCACTCATGATATAATGTACACAGAGTCATGGCATAACGTATCGTAAGCGGTTTTGAGAGAGTTTTCTAACGTATCTCGGAGAGATAGATGTCCGTATGCTTGTATAACACGTAGCTAAAAATGTGTAGGTGTAGGAAATGACCAATCGTCTTGGTTTAGACCTTTTTATAGATGAATGACTGCCACAGATGGCTGGTGTGACAGCGTGCAAATTATGACACACACTCTGCATACTGCTTGAATCGTGAATTATGAAGAAATCCCATGAACATTAGTTAGACAAAGTGAGGATTTGGGAAGCACTCCGACGTCCACGTAGAGAGGACAAATGGTCTGGAGTTGGAGCCAAAGCTATAACGATTGCTGCTTGTATTGTGAGAATGGGACATAAATTCTGTTGTAAAAGGCTATGGCAAGAGTCTAGTAGTTTGTGTGTGTGTGTGTGTGTGTGTGTGGGAGTGAAATTATGAGTTGTTCTCATTTTCCCACCCGATTATGTGTGTGTATGAGGACTTGCTGACTCTAGGTGATTGCAAGCCCATTATTTTTACAGGCTGTTGTTCCAGGCATTTGATAAAGGTCTGGACCGAACTCACTTTACTCTCTTTGGCTAACCTTGGCCTCATGAGTACGTGTATATGTGTGTGTGTGTGTGTGTGTGTGTGTGTGTGTGTGTTATAAAATGCTCACTCAAGCTGTGTCTTTATGAAACAAGAGCGTTGGTTCTGAATGACGGTGCTGACATTTAAATTTGATTCATATTTCATGTTCAGAAACTCGACTCATGAAGGAAAACTTTTCCACTTCGGTATGCAAATGAACGCGCAGACATCTTGGTGACAAATTAAAGGAAAAACTACCGGCGGCTCTGTTTTGCTGTACGAGGCATTTATTTTTCTGGCACGGTTGTGGGTTTGGCTCGATTTGTCCATTTAATGGGAAGCATCACTGTTCAATCGATACCACGCTCTTCTCACCGATCACCTTTATCTGAAAGGAGGTGAACCGTTTCTATTATGATGTGTGTGACATCAAGGGTACGACAATTATTTGACGAGGATAAAAATCCATGCTGGAGATTTTCCTAGTTCTTCATCGGTGGTATGAGAACATCGTCTGAGAGAATATCTTTTGGAACAATGATTATTTATCGCTCTAAACAGTCCAAAAGATGTATGGAATCATAGCTAAGGCAGAAATTATCTGCTCGTAGAGGCCTGAAGACTTGACTTAAGACGTGCTTTGCTTTCCTTTAATTCGTCACCTGGTTTGTATCTCAGTTCCGGTCTTAACCAGTAGGTGGCAGTGTTACTCTGCTCTGTAGTGACTCTTTGCTCCACAACAGGTTAACTAAGCTGCAATGAATCATCCCAGACACACACATGCACACACACAGAGAAAGTCTTGTTTAATCAACAACCAGCATCATGAAGCTTAATAAAAACATATTACTCCAAGCTGTCGGCGAATAAAAGAGACTCGAACGTCGCAGCGCTGCACTTTGTTCCGAGAGGATGGTGTCAGCAGGGGACGATGATAAAAAAAATTCATTAATGCAATTCATAAAAACTGAAAGGTCTGTTGTTTACACAGAGGTCAGCGTTTACAAACGTGATGACTCGAACCTGTCGGATGTCTCGTGCTCCAGAAGACAGTTTTTATTTCTTTATTAACTTAAGCATGATGACGAGGAAGACGACAAGGACAAGACAGGATGCTAACATAAAGAGGAAGTCAGGATTGTTGCTTTTGGGTATTTTTAGACACTCTGGCCTTATTTGACATGCTCTGTCCATCTCTGACTCTCATTATTTAGTGAAGGTCTTCCTCTTTCAGCTTAGCGTGGCCAGAGACAAGATAAATCTGACCAATCAGAGCGCTTTGATGTACTTTCTCTTCCCAAAGCGTCCCCTGGCATCGCACACGTCTGGATCTGACATCAAAGAGCCAGAGGACTGCCTCGATCGAAAAAGATGGTGTGTCTGTCTTTCTTTCTCTCTCTGTTTCTCTCTGCCTCTTGACTGCCTCCCCCTCTTTCTCTTTCTCTCTTTGTTTCATTCTCTCTCTCTTTGCCTCTTGTCTGTTCTTTCTCTCTCTCTCTCTCTCTCTCTCTCTCTCTCTCTCTCTCTCTCTGTTTCTGTCTCTCTCTGTTTCTGTCTCTCTCTCTTGCCTCTTTTTTGTTCTCTCTCTCTCTCTCTCTCTCTCTCTCTCTCTCTCTCTCTCTCTCTCTCTGTTTCTGTCTCTCTCTCTTTGCCTCTTTTTTGGTCTCTCTCTCTCTCTCTCTCTCTCTCTCTCTCTGTTTCTGTCTCTCTCTTGCCTCTTTTTTGGTCTCTCTCTCTCTCTCTCTCTCTCTCTGTCTCTCTCTCTTGCCTCTTTTTTGGTCTCTCTCTCTCTCTCTCTCTCTCTCTCTCTCTCTCTCTCTCTCTCTTTCTGTCTCTCTCTGTTTCTGTCTCTCTCTTTGCCTCTTGTCTGTTCTTTTTACTTCTCTTGCTTTTGCTCTTTGCTAATTTGAAAGAGAGCGGCATTCATAAAGCTTTCTGAGTTAAATTGAGATGAGAACAAAATCTGGCCTTCCTCTTCATCTCTCTCTCTCTCTCTCTCTCTCTCTATCTCTCTCTCTCTGTTTCTGTCTCTCTCTCTTGCCTCTTTTTTGTTCTCTCTCTCTCTCTCTCTCTCTCTCTCTCTCTCTCTCTCTCTCTCTCTCTCTCTGTTTCTGTCTCTCTCTGTTTCTGTCTCTTGTCTGTTCTTTTTACTTCTCTTGCTTTTGCTCTTTGTTAATTTGAAAGAGAGCGGCATTCGTAAAGCTTTCCGAGTTAAATTGAGATGAGAACAAAATCTGGCCTTCCTCTTCATCTCTCTCTCTCTCTATCTATCTTTCTCTCACAAATCCGTCCGCTCTCATTCCATCCCCCAGAAGACCCAGAGACTCGACTCCACACCAAAGCACCAGCCACGTGAGAAAGAAGTAGAGCTAGCCGTATTGTGAACGAATGCCAAGAGGGCCATTAGAGACGTGACAAAAGCCTCTTGGCCTAAACCACTCCGTCCCAGGGACCGCGTTTGAAGTGGTTAAAGAGTCGCTTCTATCACTTCACCATTTTGCCAGCTTGCACCTCTTCAGCATTTTTATCAATTTTCCATTTTGGCCATTTATCAGCCTCAGTCACTTTTCCCATTTCTACCCCTCTCCATCACTTCAAATACGTTTTCATTTTACCACTTCACAAGCTTTCATACATTTATTATTCCATCTCTTTTTTTATCAACTCCCATCACTTTCCTGTTCCACCACAACCATTCACTTGTCATTTTGTACCATTTACCTCCTTTAAAACGTCTTCAGGTTTATTCTACGCTAACGGTACATGACCTGCCTCTATCACTTTCGACCGTTTTGTTATTTTCTCACCTCGTCCACATTCTCTCCGTTCTGCCTGCTTCCATTTGACTGTTTTATCGCCGTCTGTCGTATCGTCGTTGCTTCGTTTTATGAGCCTCCACCACTTTAACGTTATATCTATCATTATTTTTCAATCCTTTTACCATTTTACCTTCTCACTCAACATCGAGACCTTATTTTAATGTTAATGTGATTTCTTTCATGTGTGTGAGTTGTTAATGTTGTATCATGATTTAGAAGGTTGCTGATATGGAACAAGATAATGTAATTCCTCCTCTTGGGCAAAATACATCACAATTTCCATCAGAATCCATCGTGTGAGTATCAGATGTTGGTCCATGTCTTCATGAGTCGGAGCCTCGCTGTCTTTAACTTTATACATGTTGTGATATTTTGCTAAACCTTTTTACCAGAACACTGATGGAACAGCAACGGACTTTCTGTACGGGACGTTTTCAAGAAGCGTCTGATGTCGTGTGTGTGAGTCTGATCTAAAGTGAGTCAGACTCACAGTGTGTTTTAGACGTGTGTTTTTCCCTCTGTTGATAATCTCACACTGAATTTTAGTGTTGAAGAGAAATCTGAGCTGCTTTTTAGATGAACAAACACTCAGAGCTTCTCAGAGAGCAGAAACGGGTTTGAGATCAACATTTACTCTGAACATACAAACATCTGTGTGGAGAAAAAGAACCATTTTTTAAGTTTTTGGAACTTTTCTATGAATATATCAGTCCTATTGTAGATAAAAACAGAAATAGTGATAAACACTACAAAGTCCTGAGTGTCTACTTACAGTACATACTGTATGAGCTTCATATTAACACCACTGTGGAGCGAGACACGAGGAAGACGTTCAGTAGTGAACGCGGACACCAGAAAAATGAACAAGTAGAAACTCCATTTTTGGTGTCTGGGAAGAAAAGTCACTTCAACATCACTTATTTTATCAACTATTTTTTTTTTCTATCAACATTTTAGTACTCGACCAACATTCATTCACTTTCTTTTACAATCTAAAGCATTTTATTATTTTTTTATTTTTACCATGTCCTCATTTCCCACCATTTTATCACCTCTAACATTTATTACTCTCTCTTATTGGTTTAACATTTTACCAGCCGTTATTTTATCACACACCCATCAGTTTATAGTTATTGTTCTACCAGTTTGTGATTTCCACCAATTCATCATTTTCCTGCTTTACTAGCTGTATACGTCAACAGACTAACGTTTTCCCGGTCCCTTCGTGACTTTACCGTTTTATCGTCCTGGTATTTCACTTCCTCTCATCGCATTAACATTTTACTGGGTGCTTTTTACCGTTCTGACAATAAACCATTACCTTCCCGACTCCAAACGCACCGCGCTGGCTAATGGAAACGGTAGACGACCGGATGAAACCCCAAAAACCTGAAGTGTTCTAGAAAGGATTTGGACAAACCACAGATCACGTTGGAAATGATTTCAAATCTAAAACTACATATCGTCACTGTCGGGTGGAAACCTCGTATGTCCAAATTTGGTCAATTTCATATTTTTTCACATATCGATGCTATTGGTCAGTCCCCACATGGGTCTGTTATTTTTACAAGTTATTAACCAATCTAAAGTCTTGAAAATAGCTTGAGCACAAATCTCATAACTCCACTGGACACTTCAACTGTCCACCTCTTCCTCACTCCGTGGGAGAGCTTCACGGCATATTTCTCCTCAAGAAGAGTCGCAACGAATCAACACGTCTTCTGAGGTAAATGTCTTCAAAACACTGGGCTCAAAGAAAAAAAAATCTTGACCCCCGCTAGTTCTGGTGCTCGTCTGAGGACAGGAATTTAGCGCAAGACAATCCACTGCAACGCGGACTAAACCGTGTGCACTGCAGATAAGGTACGGCGTTTTTTTAATTTCCTGAAAAATAACGGTTTTGGAGATACGAGGATTCCGTCTGACAGCGACGATATTTTCCTAAAGATATTCCGTCTGTTTCCGGTGCTCAGACGTCTCAAACGTCAGTCCAGGCCAGGCATAATTCACCCCATGCAGCTGTTAGCATGCTAGTTACTTTAAAAATCAATTAGGTCTTCATTTTGTTACTGTAATATCTCTGGAGGTGGATTTTTCTAGAGGAAACTGGGTTAAACCCCTGTGCTGCGCTGTGCTGCGCTGTGCTGCGCTGTGCTGCGCTGCGCTGTGCTGCGCTGTGCTGCGCTGCACTGGCTGAAACCCATCAAAATCTATTCTGAGCTCGACAAACCTTTCGGCATTGATTCCGGATCTGGTGCGAGGAAGAGAAAGAGATTCAGGAGCCGAACGTATCGATCCGGGAAGAATCCCGTGTGTGCGTGTGTGTGTGTATGTGTGTGTGTGTGTGTGGGATGGAGACATGCCAAAGCCGTGTCCAGGTGGTCTGCATTATCCCGGCTCTGTTCAGAAAGAATCTCAGGAGACTTCGGTGACATGGTCCGGATTACAGATCTGAGGTTCACAAGATCCATCAATCACCCTGAATGTCTGAAACTCCATAATCCGAGATGCCGAGCTTCATCTTCATCCCTCCTGTTATTTGTACAGGGGTTTATTTAGGTTTTAAATAACAACCCGATTGTAACCTTCATTTAATTTCACCTTATACGGCTCTTGATTTTCATTTTAATACCAATCGATTGAAGCTGCTTTAATGGTTTAACACATCCTGAGGACATACCATGCTGTTAGGAGCGGTGATATATTTTATATTTACAACAACAAGTGTTTTATTTCACTTTTATTTCACCCTGGGTTCCGTTTAAGAGCACAGATAGCTCGGTGGATAAGCTTCTGTCCTAGCGAAGGGCGTAAATGGAGTGTAAACATTATTATAAAACAGATATCTGATTTCGAGGCTGTACAAACACACACACAAACACACACACACACACACACACACACACACACACACACACACACACACGCACACACACACTCAGCGTTTCACAGTAATTGCATGCTGTATCAATGCAGAAAGGAAAATTCCTAATCTTTGTCTGGTTACGTTGCTTAGCAACCAATGAAATTGTTTATGAACTGTTATTTAATCAGTAACATTATTTATAAAGACTAGATTTTTTTCCTGCTGTATTTGTCCCAGTTTTAATGTACAAACACAATCTGTGACATGATTTTATCATAATTTGTTTTGTATGCCTGCGTTTTTGAAGTCTAATGTTGGGGGAAACGTTTTCTCAACGTTAAGACAACGTCTACGTCTACGTGGCTGTCTACTAATGCGGATTTATACTTGTGCGCGTTTTCTTTTCGTTTCTCAACCTTAGCTACATAACTGTGGTACATATTAAAGACGTTTGCAGGACAGTTTGGACAGTTTGGACTGCAGGAATGTTACTATCTACGTAGTCCTGGACACAAAATGGCCGAGAAGGACGACGCTTCCTTTCAGCATGGCAAATCACGTGACCTGACAACCTGTTTTATGCTTTATGCTGTAATTCGTTGGAGTTATTCATGTGTTTCCTTTACATTACCTCACTATTCTAAGCTCAGGATACAACATTTGTTTGTTTGCTTTGTCTGTTTTCTTTCTTTGCATCATCTTCCATTATCTGACATTTCTCCAGTACAAACTCACAGTGTAATTGAAACCACAGTGTAAAAGCACGCCAGACACAGAGGATGAAGGATCCATGGAGGAAACAGTCCAAAACAGCAATAATCGAAGGTCGGCAAACATTAGCAAAGAAATCAATAACAGGGAAGTCAGTACACGAGATGACAAACAAGTCTGATGAGCGCAAAACAAAGGAGCAATAAATCCAATAAACAGAAACAGGTCGTAGACATCGAGCTACAGAACGGCGAGTAAGAAACAGCTTGGCATTGTAGGGTTAGCTGGTAATAATAGAAGGTTTAGTATTCTGGTGTGGTTTCCATCTAGAGGGTTGGAGGAGAGATTAGCAGGATGCACCGTTCCACACAGGAACCCTGACCAAGCAGTTACTAATGATGCTATGAAGGACACAGTCAGTGTGTTACATAATCACGCTGAAACGAAATGTGTTTGATTGTCCAGCAAAATCGATATTTTACCACTCAGTCATGCCAAAATGCCTCCGGCTTTAGGAGTTCAGTCCTAAAAAATGTATAAAAACGCTGAAAAATAAAAACAGGCCATAATTTTTTTTTTTTTCGGAAAAGAACGACACATCACGTTTAAAAGCCGAGGCTGAAAGACCATGCGGGTTCAAGAGCGAAGTGGTGTGTTATACGCTTTAAGGAACGAGACGAGCTGAAGAGGTACTCGACAACAAGAACAAGGACAAGGTTGGCGATTTTAAAGTAGTTTATGGAAGTCGCGCGCACACACACACACACACACACACACACACACATATATAAAGGTATATGTGTTCTGTAGAGGCTTCAGCTACACACATTTTTCAGTTCTCTTCTAAGATACGTTAGGGGAAAATCTCCATTAATGCTCGCTGGAGAAAAGTGCAGGCTAATTTCCTCGTTAAACGTACAGGCTCTTTATTAAATCAGCAGCAATTTGTAAATTATTTGGGAGGTAGTTGATGTTTCACAAGCTGGTTTGGGAGTGTGTGTGTGTGTGTGTGTGTGATATTCATTGCTTAATAAAGGACAGTGAGTCCCAAGCCTTCCTGCTGAGCCCGGCTCCTTTGGAGATACGCCTACAGAAAAGCTATAATCATTACATTTACAGTAATAATCATTAGAAATGAAAAGCGACTGAAGCAGTGGGCCTAATGAGCCCTGATTTTCCACAGCCCCTCTCTGACCAATAACACACGTGCTGGAACTTATTAAGCTGCTTAACGTCCATCTAGCACAATTATGGGAATCGGAGGGCGCAGGAGCAGCGAGCCGAAATTGGATTAGCGAGAGGCGGCGAGGACGAGAAACTCCATGAGTCCTGGACTAGTTTCGACTGGATGACAGGAAGACGAAGATGACAGGAAGTCTTTGGGGTCTAGTAAATTGGACAGCCATATCGGAGGAGGTTTAAGAGCACTTTTGGCAGCTACTCCAGAGAGAGTCGAGCTCGTGATTTAGACAGGAATCGGATCGAGATCAGCCCTCAAACACGAAGCGGCAGGATCCGTAATCAAAGCCGCCCTACTGGATTAATCGAGGTCTAACGAGCCTTAACGAGCTGTGATGAGTCTTAACGAGCAGATGATCTGGCCGGTCATAACAATGTTCCAGGAATTGAAATAATCCATGGGGAAGATTGGATGAATGTCGGTGAGAAGTGGAGGTTCGTAAGGAACTTATATATGGTGTCAAGCGTCAGAACTGAATTTGTAATGCATCGTCAGAGAAAATACATAAATAACTGTGTATAACTAACTAACTAACTAACTAACTAACTAACTAACTTTTTATAACTAATTTAGTCTGGAAAATGTTAGAACACCATCATATATCAACACAAATCTATTACCTAATACTTTTTTAGTAATTATTCTTGATATATTTTACACAACGTTACGAAGCTCAAACTCCAGTAAAAAAAAATGAATTAGAAGAATAAACATGCAGATCTTCTGAATAAAAAATCGAAAAACTCTTAACATGTTTAAAAAAGCCAGGTGACATCATCAACGTAAAATAATATTATTATCTAGAAATACGAAGTCCTTTATCTTTATTATACAGAGCGCTGACACTGGAGACTCCTTCCATATCAACGATCGCACTTTTTAAACAAGTTCCTGTGAACGAGTTGCTACTAAAAAATCGAAACCGTATTAGAACAAACGTGTTAATAACAGACCCACGATGTGTAGCCGTGTGACTTCCAGAACTGATTTTAGAGGAAAGGAATCAAAGCTTTGACACGGACCAATCAGAATCATCGGTTTATTAGAATCCAGAGGAAAAATAAAATGCGAGCGAACGTGACATTATAACAGCTTTATTGGTTGTTAAGTTGGAATAGGTTGATGTGTGTGTGTGTGTGTGTGTGTGTGTGTGTGTGTGTGTGTGTGTGTGTGTGTGTGTGAAGTGTAACAGGCATATGAATAAGACAGGACTTGCTCCAGTTTACTAATGAGGGTTTCATCAGCTGGAGCCAGACTCCCATCATCACCCATATCTTACAGAGAGAAAGAGAGAGATGAAGAGCGAGAGAGCGCGAGAGAGAGAGAGAGAGAGAGAGAGAGAGAGAGAGGAAGAGTTATATGTGTGTACTAGAGAGACAGAGATTGCTAACAAACTTTTAGCGAGGAAACAGAGAACAGAAAATGAGCAGAAGATGGGAAACAAATGTGAGAGTCATCGTGCATGAAATTAAAAAAGATACCTCAAAATAGTCCTGCCAGCGAGCAAGGTCTGCACACACACACACACACACACACACACACACACACACACACACAGAGTCTTTCCGTTCCCCTCTCACACACACCCTACGACATACACTCATTTATATGCACCAACACAGCACTAATACCCGACCCCCCCTCCCCCCATTATTTTCCCATGATGCAGCAGTCACAGGAAGAACAGCTTTAGCTCTGGTGCTAAAAATCACCCTGCAGCATTTCTCTCCATCTTCCATCCTTCTTCTTCCTTGAGCAGGTTTGCTGTCTGCGATGGCCTGAGGGGACGTCTCTCCTGTCACGCCGCTGCCGATGGTCCATGTGAATGTGAACCCGAGAGAAGAATGCAGACGGACAGAAGGAGAGGAAATGACAAGGACTAAATGTAATTTTTACCGCACTTTCACCCACTCAAGTTCCTGCTCATGCTAACGGCCATCTTTGTTCTTTCGGTTTGTCCTCAAAAATCAATCCATCTTCCTAAACGATTCAGTGTCTCCGTCACTTGGTGGTCGGGAAGGATGAGTAACCTTTACACGGCATCCTCCATCATCTACCTCTCTCTTTCTCTCTCTCTCTCTAATTTTTAATCTCTTGCGGTCACTCTCTAGTCTTTATCTCTCTCTCTCATCTATATTTCTCTCTAGTCTCTATTAATCTTTCTCAGTCACTCTCTATTCTTTATCTGTCTCTCTTATCTTTTTTAATCTCTCTCTGTCACTCTCCAGTCTATCTCTCTCTCTCTCTCTCTCTCTCTCTCTCTCTCTCTCTTTCTCTCTCTCAAGTTTTTTAAAATATCTTAATTTTTAATCACTCTAGTCTCTGTTTAATTTCTCTCATCTCTTTTGCGCTCTCTCTCTCTCTCTCTCTCTCCATCATCCACTCTCTCTCTCTCTCTCCATCATCCACTCATTTTCTAATGTACATTCTCTCCTCTGTGCTCTGTATTTTTGAATTAAGGATCTTGCTAATGTTTCATACTGTTTTTTTTTCTTTATCGTCACTATAATGCATCCACTTTATCCTCTCTCTCTCTCTCTCTCTCTCTCTCTCTCTCTCTCTCTCTCTCTCTCTCTCTCTCCCCCCCTTCTCTCTCTCTATCTCCCTCTCTCTCTCTCTCTGTCCCGCTCTCCCTCACTCTCTCTCTCTCTCTCTCTCTCTCTCTCTCTCTTTGTCTTGCTCTCTCACCATTTTATGGCATTCATATAAAACTCTAGCTTGTGTTGTAGCTGGAAGAATCATAGTATCATGTGATTGTATAAAAATGCTATATAAAACATCAAAGGTCATTCAAAACCTTCAAAACCTTGTGATATAAAATAGTTTCAGAATAAGTTAATAAATAAAATGAGTTCTGACTCATTTTTAAAAACAACGAATTCAATAATTTCAATAAGTTGTAAATTGCCAACCACGCCCACTTCTCGGCCACGCCCACTTCCCACCTGCTCGGTTTTCTGTATAAATTTACATTTACATTTACAGCATGTGACAGATGCCGTTATCCAGAGCGACGTACATAATTGCTTAAATCTCTAACATTGAATACATTAATGCTGGATCACTAAGTTACATACTTAAGATACCTTGAGTTTAAAACATTTATTCAGAGTTACAATGAAAAAGTGTCAAAGGTTTTTTTTTTTTTTAAAAATGCAAAAGATAAGGAAAGAAGTGCTAGTTGCATTGTTATACATTGCATAGTTACATAATTCCTCTTGCATTGTTGTACACGATTTATTTCATAACATAAAATGATAAAGCTTAAACTGAGAAAACTAAAAACGAAAATTATTTTAATTACGTTTTATCTTCGGCGTCATAATGTAAAACATTTTCCTTATGCAGCTACAAGTCACACAGTCACTTACCGTCTCTAAAGATTAAGCATTTTAAATAAAGTGCAGGTGTTTTTCAGATGTTAAGTGATTTCTGTGTCAGGAACCTAAAACAGGAGCAGCATCTGTGTGGAAGTGAACGAAGGCTCCGTGTGACGGATTTGTTGTCAAATCAGGCTTTTCAAATTTACAAGTATCTTTCAAAAGATTTGAAAAAAGGTCATCGCTTTGGAGTGAAGAACGTCTGCAAATGCACAATCAAAAAAATGCAGTGATGATTTATAGTAAAAAAAAAAAAAAGGCACTGGAGCGAGAGAATGGATTTACGCTTTAAACTGTAGTGAGGTGGGATCTAGGGGACAGAGTCATACTGAATGGATTCTGGATTATAAATGCATAAAACCTTTAATATTCATTTGAAATATTTTCTTAGGTTTGAAAAGTTTCTTAGGGTCTTTCTAAGGTCATATACAGTAAAAGACCCGACTGTTACCACAGACACCGGCATGTTTTATCCATTCTTTTACTGTAAACGAGGATAATTGAGAACCGAATCTAGTTTGAGAACCGATATTTATAGATGTGACATTTTCAAAGAATTATTAAACATCCTGGTTATTCATAGTTCATTTGAATTTTATTTCTATAGCGCTCGTATAATGGACGTTGTCTCAAAGCGGCTTTACAGAACATAAGAAATATAGTAAATAGTTCAAGATTAATATCAGACTTCTATTTAAATGTGTTTGTATTTATCCCTAATGAACAAGTCTGAGGTGACTGAGGTGACTGTGGTGAGGAAAAACTCCCTTAGATGGAAGTGAACCTCATCCTCATTTGGGTGACACTGGAGGGTGTGATTATAAACTGTTATAAACACCAGAGAGCGTTATTATGAATAATGTCATTTCTACAGTCTGATATTTGTGTATTGATTAGAAGGCTGTTGTCCTTAAAGATCATATGGAGTTGACATCTTCTCAGCGAATGTATGAAATCTACATGAAGCCACTGGAGCTGGAACATCTTCTAGATGCGCCAGGATCTTCACAGGGTTCGGATTTTCACACTGAAGGTCACATGACTCGATCGACCTTAAACTCTTAACTGTCATTTCCCCAAAGCACGGATTTCCATTATTAACCAAAAGTGCTTTAACACAGCACACCACCTTAATTACCTTGGATACACTTCCGGTGAAAAGGGAACATTTTAGATCCCTGAGGTGCAAACAAAAGAAACGCACCAGCATTCTAAAGGTAAAACTACTTCTTAATATCTAATTACATAACTTAAATGAGTTTAGAAAGTACTTCAGGTTCTCTAGGTCCTCTGATAAAGGTACAAAAGATGCAGCCCTGAGCTTTGCACCCTAATGACAAGCGGTTGTACTAGATGTCTAAAAGCAATTTTTTCAGCTCTTGGTTTTCATACTTCCAATAGGATTTATTACCCACAGCGTTTTCACATGTAGCTGGTGGTTCATTGGTTCAGTGGTTCAGCCCTCAGATCTGAAGCAAACTCTCAGGCCTTGATGTATTCAAATCCCGAAGAAAGAGCTGCATGAAATCGGATAAATTGCGCTAAGTTAGTGAGCAAATATAGAGATTTATAAAAAGTAACAGCGTCACAGGAGAAGTTTGGAATCTTGGCAAGTTCAGATCTCGAACAGTCTCGCAGAAGAGTGGAATTAAAAATGTGTCACATGTATGTACTGTATCTTTGTGTGCTTAGCATAATGCTGATTAAATTCAGTGTTAGGAAACAGGTTTAGACATCTGTTTGCATTCTGATTATAAGACAAATAGGAAAAAAAAAACTTTTCTCAGACGATTAATATGCTTTTGGTGCCAGATGTGTGAAATTGTTAGTAGAAAACTATATTTAACACCATCCTGCTAGTTCCTTCCATTTATTTTGAACGACTGAGACACAGGCAATTTGGTGAAATTTGATCAACATCTTTGATTTGTCTTCAAAAAGAAGCTAAAACAAGCTTATGCAAAATGTAATATTTGCCCTTCAGCTGTAGCAGATGCACTCAGGCTTTGTAAAGTGAGTGCTCAAGTGAATGTGGTAAATTCTGTGGTAAATCATACTGTGGCTAATAAACTACCAACATGCTAACCGAAATGAATATAAAGCCTAAACAAAGGATTTAAACAAGTTATATATTATTTATTTTATCACTTATTTTGCACTGGCTCATTGGTTTTGTGATTTCTTTCCGTTGTCTTTTGACTAATTAATAAAATAGATTCACGAGTCCTACAAACTCTTCAGCATCATCTTAGACACTGTGTCTAGAGTTGATGAGTTTGTAAACCCCTTTAGAACCTTAAACCAAAATCTAGAGCCAAAGCTATCAACCATTCAGGGATCACGTCTGTCTCCAAAACCAATCACTGAACATCTCTGTCTGCCAATGACCAATCAATAATCCCCACTGAAACCAAGGACTGATTACTAACCCCACTACTTCCATGGACTAATCACTTATCTGTCTACCATTGAGCAATCATTAATCCCCACTGTCTCCCAATGACCAATCACTAATCCCCACTGTCTCCCAATGACCAATCACTAATTTGCTCTACCTCCATGGTCCAATCACTGATCATCTTTGTCTCCCAATGACCAATCATTAATCCCCACAGACCCCAAGGACCAATCACTGAACATCTCTGTTTACCAATGACCAATCAATAATCCCCACTGAAACCAAGGACCAATCACTAACTCCACTACTTCCATGGACTAATCACTGATCACAACTGTCTACCAATGAGCAATCACTAATTTTCTCTACCTCCATGGACCAATCACTGATCATCTCTGTCTCCCAATGACCAATCATTAATCCCATAGCCTGCATGGACCAATCCCTGATCATCTCTGTCTCCAAATGACCAATCATTAATCCCATAGCCTCCAACGACCAATCACTGATCATCTCTGTCTCCCAATGACCAATCATTAATCCCACAGCCACCAAGGACCAATCACTGATCACCACTGTCTTCTGAGGTTCAATCACTGACCATCACTTTTTCACGACTACTCACTATTCCCCACTGTTCATCTCACCCTCACACTTCTTCACTAACTCTCACTCACTCATTTTCTACCGCTTATCCGAACTACCTCGGGTCACGGGGAGCCTGTGCCAATCTCAGGCGTCATCGGGCATCAAGGCAGGATACACCCTGGACGGAGTGCCAACCCATCACAGGGCACACACACACACACTCATTCACTCACGCACTCACACACTACGGACAATTTTCCAGAGATGCCAATCAACCTACCATGCATGTCTTTGGACCGGGGGACGAAACCGGAGTACCCGGAGGAAACCCCCGAGGCACGGGGAGAACATGCAACCCTGGAGGTGTGAGGTGAACGTGCTAACCACTAAGCCACCGTGCCCCCCCATTCTTAACTCTCTTACTGGTTATTTTTATTAATAATAACAGCAAGGAAGGTTTTCCTTCATGACTAATCACTGTCATTGTGAAAATCTTCCATCTTCATGAGCCCCAATTTGTAATTTAAAAGCCAACGATCAATGAATAAACAAATATGCAAATTAGTATGTGCTGTTATCTAGTGCCATACTGCGTTTGCTTTAGCTACTTCTCTCTGAATACAGTTGCCAATATTGCCCTCAGCCAACATTTTTCAAAAAATATTTTCACTTTGTTCAGTGTGAAACCAAACCAAACAGAAAACGAGCCAAAATGACCTTTTTTTTTTTCCCGGATCAGATTCAGACTCAGCAAACAAGTTAAAAGGTGTGAAATTGCCGTACAGCAAACCTGTGCTATCCTACGTTCCTAAAAACGCTGATTGTTTTAGTAAATCGGTTGCACGTTCTTTGTAGTTTTTTTACACAAACAAATCATTAGAAAAGCATTTTGTGGACTCCAAAGACCGTATAAACACTGCTCATCCAGCTCAGTATTCAAAGCTTGTGAGGAATTTGGTGTGTTCAAAGAGAAGAGGAAATCTCTGTAGACTCAGGAATTTGACACTTCTGAGTAAGTCCTGTGTAAATGAACGAGGCAAAAAAAGGAAAGCAAACAGACCGGCATGGAGACGGAGGAGGAGACGGATGAAAAGCAAAGCCAGAGGAGAAAAGAAGGATGCTAGAAGAAAGAAGACTGGAGAAAGTAACAGAGCCTCTTCTGGCTGTTTCTCAAAGACAGCAGAGACAGAGTAGCGGTCATGATGGTGTCTCAGGGGAGAGAAAGGGATGAGAGGAGAGGACAAATGGAGAGGAGAGGACTCATCGATTGCTGTCTGCGATGAGCTACATGATGCTCCACAGGAACTTGATGGATCTGTCATATGTTTTAAATCTGATGTGGCGGAGGGCAGAGGACTGAGCGATTACATACAGGACCTCATGCTACATTTAGACACACACACACACACACACACACACACACACATGATGAAGGGATGGCAGCTGTGTGGTGTGAAGAATCGCCTGAAAACAAAAGGTCAGGAAGACATTTTGTTCCATGGGGTAAAGTATATTACTCACATAATCCTCAAACGTCTCACCAACGTGACAAGGTGACAAGAGGAAGAGGAAAGACGAGAAGATGTGCTGATGTCAGATAAAGGAGGAGACTCTGGAAGTGATATTTAAATGTTATTAAATTCTAATTTTTATATCTCTCTTTACCTATCTCTCTCTCTAGCTCTCTCTCTGTCTCTATCTCTCTATCTGTCTCCCTCTCTAGCTCTCTCTCTGTCTCTATCTCTCTATCTGTCTCCCTCTCTAGCTCTCTCTCTGTCTCTATCTCTCTATCTGTCTCCCTCTCTGTCTCTCTCTCTGTCTCTATCTCTCTATCGCTTTCTCTCTCTGTCTCTATCTCTCTCTCTGTCTCTGTCGCTATCTCTATCTCTCTATTTGTCTGTGTCGCTATCCCTATCTCTCTATTTCTCTGTCTCTGTCTCTCTTTCTGTCTCTATCTCTCTATCTGTCTCTCTCTCTGTCTCTTACTCAGGTAAAGAAAAATAAAGTCCATAGAGAATTCCTCTCCTCTTTGAACAAACCGAATTCTAACAAGCTTTGAATACTGAGCAGCGTCGATGCATCCGTACAATCTTTTAGTCAAAACATGTTTGTGTAAAATCAAAAAAAAAAAAAAAAAAAAAAAAAGAGCAACCGATTTACTAAAACTATCATCGCAGAAATGTAAGATAATGATACCAGGTAACAGGTGTGTTGTACGGTGAGTCTGAATCAGAGGAAATAAAAAAGCAGTTCTCTGTTTGGTTTAGTTTCACACCACACATGTTAATAATCAAATGAATATTTTATCAACTAAAATAATAAATGATTTTATATAGTGTTACAGTATGTCACTGTATATGTCCAGCAGGCCATGACCCATGGCCTCACCTGACGCTTCCACCCCACACCACCAGAGGGCCCCATAATCAGACTACAAGGCCACATCCTAGTTATCCGGCATCGACTCGTCTGTGCTACTTTTTCATTTCTCACTAACGAAACATTATATAACTATTCTACTTCCTCAACCTTTATAACTTGTATCTCTCTCTCTCTCTCTCTCTCTCTCTCTCTCTCTCGTTTTTAACTGATCAGAATCCATCCTTGCTTTTCTTTTGTTTTGTTTTTTTTTCTGATTTGTTCCTGATTTTTAGACTACGATTGTGTAGTCGGTTGTAATACGGTCATTTTACGACACAGCAAAAACGTCGATCATCCGAAACAGAAAGAAACGAACCGGGAGAAAATGACAGAGGCTTCTTTTAAGAAAGTGTGGCGTCCACGGGATCAAGTGCATGGGACCAAAGTCGTATCGATCAACACTCTGAAACACGCATGTACACAGCTTCATGGATGAGGATCATACCTTGATGAATCTTTTTCCAATAGCACCAGGTGATGACCGCCATATGTGTGTGTGTGTGTATGTGTGTATGTTTGAGTGAGTGCTTTGGATTCTTTAGACACTTTATTCCTCAGCTGTGACGTGATTACCCGATACCGTCTTCAGTCAGCAGTTAATAAGCTTTGATGTTCAGCTAGACGAGACATGGTGTGTGAGACTCAGCTGGTGCTCGCGGTTAGATATTAGAAACAGGAAGCGACCTTCGTTTCCCTGCTGATCTTTGTCAAAACGGATAAAGGCACTGATATAATGATTTTAATCCACGCATTCATTACCGTGTCCTTGGCAACACTCGGGTTTACAGTCGGATTAGAAAACCAGGTGAATCAGATCAATAATGCTCTTACGCAGAGCGATGTATGAGTAAGTGGCCTATTTATAAAAGAAAGAAACTCGTAATGAGCCGAATAAAGAAAGCGTCCAACTGATACATCCGGCATCTCGTACCCGTCAGGTATAACAGAGATAGATCTAAGATGTGTGTTTGCTTCAGGATGGGAAGAGGTGCTGTATTTTATAAATACAGTAAGTGGGATGGAAATAGCCAGGAGGTGAGAAATACACCACGGAGACAAAGCAAGGGGTTAAGAGAAGTTAAGTTCACTGAACTTATCTGTTTCGAGCGGGTTTTTCTGGCGTGTTGGAGAAAAACAGGACATTTCAGGACGTATTCTCAAGATTCATCGCCGAGAGGGAAAAACACATGTCAAAAGTGCAAAGCCAATAAGGTAGACTGGAGTACCTTGTGTTTAACTGCTGGCATTAAAAACACTTCAGCGTTTCATATCTACATAAAAATCATAAGCATAGATTAGAAGACTTTATTTTTCACATAGACATTACAGCACAGTGAAATTCTTTCTTCACACATCCCAACTTTGGAGGTTGGGGTCAGAGATCAGGGTCAGACATGATATAGCACCACTGGAGCAGACATGGTTAAGGGCCTTGCTAAGGGGCCCAACAGTGGCAGCTTTGCCTTGAACCCCGAACATCCGTTCAACAACCCAGAGCCTTAACCACTTGAGACAGAATTATTTGTAAACTAATAACCGCACATGATGTTGGTGTTCGGATGAACACACTAGCATATGATGGCTAATCGACAAATTATAATATTTGAGCATAAATATGGAGAAAGAAAATGAGTGAAGAAAATGAATGGGAAAGAGTGGGCGGAGTTTATTTTCCTTAACAAGAAGCTCAGTAGTTGTCTATTCCTTAACAAAACTTTGCCAATGATTACGATTGTTTTACGATTTTTTATTCGTGAAGAATGACATCATTCTTTTTATCCATTTATAGCTACCCTAAATGTTAAAATATATCTGCAAAACGCGTCACTCTCTTAAAGTCCTGGAAATCTGAAGACCTGACACTGGAGACACCTTCCAAAAATTTTCAAGTCTCCTTGCAGAAAACGTCCCCATATAAACTATTATATATAATTTTAGCCGTTAAATAACTGTTTATTATTAATATAAATACATTGCCATTAGATATTAGATATTATTTATAGAAACCAATGATATCGACAGCACTGAGGTACAACGTGGTGCAAATGATACACCATCCAAAACAAGTTTCTCGTTAAAGTTAAGTTAAAAGTTTTAGGTCCGGCCATGTTTGATGCCACAGAGGGAGGCAAGGAAGCATCAGGAATAATTAGGTGAGAAGAGATCAGACGAGGCTTTTGTAGTTTAAAGAAGGGGTTTTTGAAGAGTGACCGCTTTTGAAGCCAGTCGGGATTGAGATCCGTCCATTTCAGAGTTTTTCAGTTCTTTGGACAAACGAGGATTTAATGACACCAGCTAGCGCTCTAAAAAGACCACTCGTGTGCTCAAGGATGGTATTTTGATCACAGGATTCAGTAATCTCAGTCTGGAGGATATCCCACTCGGAGCGCTTCATGCTCTGAGGAGTTCAAATGGAAGACGGGTTATTTGGCTAGACCTTGGTGCCTAAAAAAAACCTAAAACAAACCCTAATTGGACCCAATGACTTCAAGGTACACAATTTCAATTATTCTTAAACTTGCTGTCCAGTTTAGTTAAAGTTGAGGTATGGCAGAGAGAAATAGCCCAGATGTTCCTGTCTTTTTGTCTGTTTTCCTCAAAAGGAAAACCTACTGAAGATTCCAAAAATGTTGATTAATTAGCAAGGAAACCCAGATCTCATGACCTTTTGTTCCCAATTCTTTGACTTGATGCCTTGCTTAGCCGATGGGACATAATTAGCTAGCTAGCTAATTTTTCTGTAGAGTGATAATTTGCCCAGTGGTTTAATTGAGGGAGAGCTTTTGTTTTGGGGATGGGGTAATAAACTTTGGTTCTTCAGGTATAGATAGTACAGATTTCCCACTAAGTGCCTCACCTCATCGATGAGCAAAAGTACATTTAATAATGTGTGCTTTTTTTCTCATCGTATATCAGGTATAGATTTCTATTTTTATTTTTATTTTTTTCAGAAATTTCTCTTCTGTGTAATATTAATACATTAATATAATCAATCCATGGACAATTCAGAACATGCTCCAAAAAGAGGCAAAAACATTCCTGCTGTAACTGCATTACACAATTTTAGTCAAAACACATTTATACCCACGTAGACATTCGATTTGTTTTAATGTACTAGAAAAACGCTTTTGGAAATTGAAAACGGGAAAAAACAGGAAATGAAAATGTGGATCAAAATACTAGCAATCATAGTAAAAGACAAAATATATGGTTTCCCGTCTTGCCTGATTTGCTATATGTGACTCCCCGTGTTTATAATACGACATTTTTCCACAGAAAGCCGCACGGCTTAGCTTGCTAACTGCGCTATAACGATGCTAGCTGTCACACTAATTGGAATCATTTATATTCCAGGTGAATAAACTGCTTATTAACTAGCTGACCCAGGCAAAGAAAACAGCAAGAAAATGCTCGACTTGATTTATGCAACCATAATCAGAAGCTAATAATGTCTTAATGAATCAGCATGTCAAGAGTTAGCTGCCATAAACGTAATATATGTAGTTGTACACTTCATTAAACCACGCACGTTAGCCATTTAGCTCTGTTCGTGAGCCGCCGCAAGGAGTTCACCGAGTGCTGCAGCTTCCCAAAATAAATCAGTGCACCCTCTCAACCCTGGGCTTCATGTAGGGGTTGTAAAAAGGTATTTATTACCCAGTTATCCGGCAAATCCCTTTGCTCCTTCAGCTCTCAGCAAAGGAAGGACAACTGAGTCATTGATTTACCTTTCTATAAACATCGTAGTGCCAGCTCATCCGCGAGTTAAACACATCTGGTGCAATAAAGGTAAAACATGCACACCAAGGAATTCAGATCCAAGGACACGGACCAGTTTTACAGCTAGGTGCACTGGGGAAAAAACAGTGTATGCGAGCAAAACAGCAGGGTTTTTTTGTTCTCCTTTTAAAAGCTGGGATCTGAGAGATTTCCAAACACTTATTATACTTACTGCATACAGGCTGGGCTCAGTAGGGAACATTTAAAATTTGTTCATCCTTATTTATTAATTGATTTATATTAAAGCCCTTAAAAAAAGTAAATAATAAAAAATAATAATAATAATAATTTAAAATAATGTAAAAAAAAAAAAAAAAATTTATATATATATATATATATATATATATATATATATATATATATATATATATATATATATATATATATAATTTTATTGATATTTATATATTTTACATATATACAATTTTACATATATACAATTTTAACAAAAATATTACATGGCATTTTTGAAATTGTGTCATTTTTTCACCCCTAAAGTGTTAAAGTAACATGAAAATAACAAGAAAAGTCAAAAAAATTTAAGTCTCATTAATAACACAGCACTTCAAGTCGTTGGCTGTCTGTGTCTGAGATTTAATTTTGAATTACATCATCAATTTATCAAATTATCAATATGACCGGCAGATGAATTGAATCGTGTAATTTCTCTGAAAATGTGGCAAAGTTGCATAAAGGTTATTAGCATCAACATCATTGGTGTGTAAACAAACACCAGAGGCAGCAGAGGCAGGATCCAAGAGGCAAATAATCAAAAACTAGGAAGTAGCAAATTGAAACAGGAAACAAGTCACAAAACACTCACTCTCACTCACTAATATTCTACCGCTTATCCGAACTACCTCGGGTCACGGGGAGCCTGTGCCTATCTCAGGCGTCATTGGGCATCAAGGCAGGATACACCCTGGACGGAGTGCCAACCCATCACAGGGCACACACACACTCTCATTCTCTCACGCAATCACACACTACGGACAATTTTCCAGAGATGCCAATCAACCTACCATGCATGTCTTTGGACCGGGGGAGGAAACCGGAGTACCTGGAGGAAACCCCCGAGGCACGGAGAGAACATGCAAACTCCGTCACAAAACACAATAGTGAAAATCCAAAAACAGGAAATACACAACAATAGCAAACAGCTTGGTAATGCAGGCTAAACTAACGATACTTCATGTCGCACGTTTGAATGCATTTGGTTTAAAAGTCCCAAGAAACCAGAAATAAACCTGAAGTATCAGTACTCTGAGGAAAGCTCCCTCTGGTGGGTCGGAGGGGGAATCATGGTAAGTGACGTTACACTGTGTTTATACCTTTAACATCTGGATTAATAGAAACACTTTCATTTCAGTTCAAAAGATAAACCATAATTAATGTTAGCAGAGATATTTTATTCACAACCTCTAAGCTTTGTGTTCTGCTCAATATTTATGAAGATTCTGCTTTTTTTATCTATTCACTCTCAGTGAAAATGTAGCATTTACTGTAAAATGCATAATACATCATATCTTCATTTCAGCTATTAATAATACAAACACCATGAAGAGGAAAGAAGATACTAAAGCCTGGTCTGTGCTCAGAGCTCCGTTTAGTGACCGGTTGAAACGAAAATGGAAAAAAGAGAGAAGCTGGTGCCTCTGATAAACTCAATTATACAGTAAATTCAATTCAATTCAGTTTTATTTGTATAGCATGTTTAATAATGGACGTTGTCTCAAAGCAGCTTTAGAGAAGATAAGAAACATAGTACAAAAAGTTCAAGATTAATATTAGACTTCTATTTAAATGTGTTTGTATTTATCCTTAATTAACAAGTCTGAGGTGACTGAGGTGACTGTGGTGAGGAAAAACTCCCTTAGATGGAAGAGGAAGAAACCTTGAGAGGAACCAGACTCCAAAGTGAACCTCATCCTCATTTGGGTGACACTGTAGGGTGTGATTATAAACTGTTATAAACACCAGACAGTGTTATTGTGAGTAATGTCCTTTCTACAGTCAGATTAAGTCTGATAATTGTGTATTGATGAGGAGGTTTTTGTCCTCTTCAAAATCTTCATGAAGGGGAACACAACTGGAGCTGGAACATCTCTACATGCCTCAGGATCCTCACAGGGTTTGGATTTTCTCACTGAAGGTCTGAAATCTTCATGAAGGGGAACACAACTGGAGCTGGAACTCCAATAGAAGCTCCAATAAAAAATAGAAGCAGTGGAGAGGAATTAGCGAAGCCTCCGTTTATAATATTAACCAGCACTTAATAATAACGTACATGTGATCAGATCTACTGGAGCACAAGGTTGTAGGATTATGTGTATTATGTGTATGTGTGTCTGACTAAAGAGATGTATTTAATCTACATTTAACATGGGAGAGTGTGTCTGAGGATATTTTAAAGTTAAATAAATAAATAAATATGTAAATCTTATAACAATCTGCAAGAGAAATATGGAGGAAATTAAATGATGTGACTGTTATTAAGAGGTAATTATGACTTAATGGAGCTAGCTGCCAAATATAATAATAATAATAATAATAATAATAATAATAATAATAATAATAATAATAATAATAATAATAATAATAAAATGACTGAAAACTAAACAGTACAGATTAATTTGAACAGAAAACAAACACAATGTGACAGTAATCATATTGTCCATTTAATTTCTTACTAATGTGTAAAAAAACAAATAAATCCATTTTAATTGTGCTGTTTGGAAAGGCTTAGAATAAAAATGAGTCATCTGTGCTTCTAAATATAATGAAGACTTAAATAAAATGTGTAATAATGTCAGGAACGAGAGTTGAAGGGAACCATGAGTGATGATGATGATTTACTAAGTAAAATACAGAGAAAAACTAATAAAGCAGTAAGAAGATAAAGTAGATAACTAAGAATGTAAATTGGAAAACTATCATGAGCTTTGTGATGTGCAGAGGTTGATGGGTAATGTAGTGAGTACAGATAACACTGGAGCTAATATCCTATTCCTAATACTTCTTCTTCTTCTTCTTCTTCTTCTTCTTCTTCTTCTTCTTCTTCTTCTTCTTCATTTTTTCACCATATTAAATATTATACACGTAGACAAAATTGATGGTACCTTTCCATTAAAGAAAGAGAAACCCACAATAAAAGGGATAATAAATAACAAATTTACTATAAACTGACTAATCTACAAATAAAAATCAGACATTGTTTTAGAAATTTGGTTCAACAGAATCACTAAAAAAAAAACCTGATGGAACACTTAACTTTACTTTCATTATTACTTTTTTTATTTTTTTTTTTCCTTGTTATCAGAAAAAAAACTTAACAATTAACAGTATTTATGAGAATAAAGGTTTAATGTTTTAATTATATATCTATCTTATAAACGATCTAATAGTGCATGGCCTCTTAGGACTTCTACAGTATATATAAGGTTGTGATTTTCCAGCGACCAAGGTGCTGGATTCCTGATCAGAAGGTCGGGGTTCGAGCCCCCAAGCTGCCGAGACATCAACGTTGGGTCCTTGAGCAAGGTCCTTAACCTCACCTGCTTCAGGGGCGCCGTACTATGGCTTGACCCTGCGCTCTGACCCCACAACCTGGGATATGTGAAAACTTTCCCCGGGCGCTGCAGCATAAATGGCTGCCCACTGCACAGGGTGTGTGTTCATGGTGTGTGTGTGTGTTCACTGCTGTGTGTGTGTGTGTGCACTTTGGATGGGTTAAATTCAGAGAACGAATTCTGAGTATGGGTCACTATACTTAGCTGTATGTCACGTCACTTTACATATATCTCTCTCTCTTATTTTCTACCGCTTATCCGAACTACCTCGGGTCACGGGGAGCCTGTGCCTATCTCAGGCGTCATCGGGCATCAAGGCAGGATACACCCTGGACGGAGTGCCAACCCATCGCAGGGCACACACACACTCTCATTCACTCACGCAATCACACACTACGGACAATTTTCCAGAGACGCCAATCAACCTACCATGCATGTCTTTGGACCGGGGGAGGAAACCGGAGTACCCAGAGGAAACCCCCGAAGCACGGGGAGAACATGCAAACTCCACACACACACAAGGCGGAGGCGAGAATCGAACCCCCAACCCTGGAGGTGTGAGGTGAACGTGCTAACCACTAAGCCACCGTGCCCCCCACATATATAATGCAAAAAATATAAATAAATCTAAGATTTAAATAATTAAAAGGTTAAAGGTGTATTGTTTCACAGTGAGATATTCCTACACAGGTAGGATTTTGTGGAGCACTTTGGTTAAATGAGTCTGCGACCTAATGTACTCCTGTATCCGTCCAGGACATCATGGAGCAGTTGGAAGGTGTTGTCTGAGACGGTCAGTAGCTTAGACAACATCCTTATTTCTGATACTACAGTCAGAGAGTCCAGCTCCAACCCCGCAACATCACCAGTTTGTTCAGTCTGTTGACATCAGCTACCTTCAGTACGCTGCCCCAAGAGACTCCTAGAACATCTGTAGCCCCGTCCTGCGGATGTTGATGAACCTCAACCTCCTCAGAGCGTAGATGCAGCTCTGGACTTATCCATGAAGTGCATTTAACATGTCAGTCATTTCTTTGTTTGCTAACTGGGAAGACGATATCATGACATTTGTTTTTGATCATCCATCATTTTTCATGCATGTTTTGCTATAACGTGTGATTTCAGCCCGTCAGTGCTATTAGACAGTGACCCGTAAATGATTCTATAATTTATATAATTCTAAAATACTTTGTGATTGACAAATCCAGCTCCTACAAATGATATAACCTCTGTTTCTTTTAGCTGTGAAATATAAATCTGACTACAGACTAAATCTGGAGTGACTACAGTTTGTTTAGCCGAGGTAGATGGATGAGGAAAGTTCTGCTGCTGAGATACAGTAGTGTAGAATTTCACCAGACAGAATACGATTACGTGTTTTTTGAAGCTCCACACAAATCAGATTTCATTCAAACGGGTAGAACAAATCCTAAAAAAAACATCTTTAGGCTGAATTCAGGACTGTACCGTGAATATGACAAGGACTGGAGTAAAAGGAGCCCAAGGACAGGTGGTGCTCACCCACCGGCCAGTGATTAAATCCCATATTTTTCATTTATTCTCCCTCATAACCCCTGAGAGAGGTTATTGGAAATCCAGGAAGAAGATATACAGCCACATCCAAAGCCTTTCATATCAAAAAGATCTCGAGTGTGTGTGTAAGAGAAGAGCTGCGAGTGGCGAGTGTTACACGCCGGACTTTCCTTAGCTCACACACAGATAGTTAGATGAAATGCTGTTTCTGAAAAAAAGTAACTGAATAGGATCGAACAAAAGCGTTCTCTTACCAACTTTTTGTTTTCTCTTGTATGCAGATACTACTACTACTACTACTACTACTACTACTACTACTACTACTACAACTACTACTACTACTACAACTACTACTACTACAACTACTACTACAACTACTACTACTACTACTACTACTACTACTACAACTACTACTACTACAACTACTACTACAACTACTACTACTACTACTACTACTACTACTACAACTATTCAAGTTTTTCAATTCAATTCAAGTTTATTTGTATAGCGCTTTTTACAGTGGACATTGTCACAAAGCAGCTTTACAGAACATAAACATAGAACAAAAGATAAACATAAGGAGAAGTATAAAGAATTAATATAATAAAAATTCAAGATATATACAGTTCACAGTGTGTATGTATGTATGTATGTATGTGTGTATGTGTATTTGTCCCCAAGTCTGAGGGCTCAGGCAACAGTGGCAAGGAAAAACTCCCTTAGATTAGTAAAGGAAGAAACCTTGAGAGGAACCAGACTCAAGGGGAACCCATCCTCATATGGGTGACACTAGATGGTGTGGTTACAAATATACAAGTATCACAGAGTCCACCTGGAGCCGGTAGATCTGTAGATGTCTCAGGGTTCTCACAAGGAGGACAAGGAGTCAGCCTTGTCTCAGTGGAGGTCCAAAAATTTCAACGCACGGAAGACGATCATAGCATGGGTGTCTCAGCATGGGTAGAAAAAGAGAAGAGAAGAGCAGTGCAGAGGGATTAACATATCTGCTGTTCATAAGAATGTGCAAGTCTAGTGTGATAGTGCACAATATTTATGGGATGTATTATGTGTACGCCTGACTAAAGAGATGAGTTTTCAATTTACATTTAAACTGTGAAAGTGTGTCTGAGCCCCGAACACTATCAGGAAGACTATTCCAAAGTTTGGGAGCTAAATAAGAGAACGCTCTTCCGCCTTTAGTAGACTTAGATATTCTGGGCACTACCAGGATTCCTGAGTTTTGTGATCTCAGAGAGCTTGAAGGATTGTAACGTGTTAGAAGACTAGTTAGATACATGGGAGCTAAACCATTAAGAGCCTTGTACGTAAGTAGCAGCAGTTTGTAATCAATTCTAAACTTAACAGGTAGCCAGTGTAGAGATGATAAAATTGGGGTTATATGGTCATACTTTCTTGTCCTAGTGAGAACTCTGGCCGCTGCATTTTGGACTAACTGTAGCCTATTTATTAAAGATGCAGGACAACCACCTAGTAATGCATTACAATAGTCCAGTCTAGAGGTCATGAAAGCATGAACTAGCTTTTCAGCATCAGATACAGACAGGATGTTTCTCAGCTTGGCAATATTTCTGAGGTGGAAGAAGGCTGTTTTTGTGGTTTGGGCGACGTGATTTTCAAAAAACAAGTTACTGTCTAATGTAACACCCAGGTAATTCACTGTCGAGTTACTAGTAACAGTACATCCCTCTAATTGGAAATTAAGTTGTGAGAGTTTCTGTGTACTAGTTTTTGGGCCTATAAGTAGTGTTTCTGTCTTATCAGAGTTTAACAACAGAAAGTTACGGCTCATCCAGTCTTTTATCTCTCTAAGGCATTGAGTTAATTTCGACAATTTAGTTATTTCATCTGGTTTTGATGAGATGTATAACTGTGTGTCGTCAGCATAGCAATGGAAGCTAATCCCATGTCTTCTAATAATGTTCCCTAATGGAAGCATGTATATCGAGAAAAGCAGAGGTCCTAGAACTGATCCTTGAGGGACCCCATAATTAACTGGTAATAAACTGGAGGATTCACCATTTAATTCTACAAAATGGTATCGATCAGACAGGTAGGATCTAAACCAACTTAAAGCCTGTCCATGAATACCTGTGTAATTTTGTAAGCGATCTAGGAGAATGTTGTGATCTATAGTGTCGAATGCAGCACTAAGGTCAAGTAGAACTAATAGTGACATACAGTCTTTGTCCGAAGCTAAGAACAAGTCATTTGTAACTTTAACAAGTGCAGTTTCTGTGCTATGATGGGGCCTGAAACCTGACTGAAACTCTTCAAAGATATTGTTCTCCTGTAAGAAGGAGCTCAGTTGAACAGACACAACCTTTTCTAGTATTTTAGACATAAACGGAAGGTGTGAAATCGGTCTGTAATTTGAAAGTCCATTAGGATCTAAATTAGGTTTCTTAATGAGTGGCCTAATAACTGCCAACTTGAAGGATTTAGGGACGTGACCTAAAGATAACGAGGAGTTAATAATATTAAGAAGAGGCTCACCGGCTTTATGTAACACTTCTTTCAGTAGTTTAGTTGGAATGGGGTCTAGTGAACAAGTTGTTGATTTAGCTGTAGTAATAAGTTTAACTAACTCTTCCTGACCTGTACTTGTAAAGCAATGTAGTTGTGTGTTTAGAACCTCTCATGTGTTGAGCGTCACCTATTTTATTCCTGATACTTTCGATTTCGATTACAACTACTACTACTACTACTACTACAACTACTGTACTACTACTACAACTACTACAACTACTACTACTACTACTACTACTACAACTACTACTACTACTACTACTACTACAACTACTACTACTAATAATAATAATAATATTAATAATAATAATAATAATAATAATAATAATAATAATTCATTGCCCCTTTTTCGTCTCTTTTTTATTTTTTAGAAAATATGTTGCTGTATTTTTTGGTTATTATTTAAAGGGCTTTTTTGGGGTAGATTTTTTTTCATTATTATTATTTTTTATTATTATTTTTTTTTCTTTTTTTTCATTCTTTTTTCAGAATTTTTTTTTTCATTTGTTATTATTATTATTATTATTATTATTATTATTATTATTATTATTATTATTATTCGTTTGTTTTTATTTATTTATTTTTTTTGCTTCTTTTATTATTATTATGATGATATTTTATTATTAAGATTTCTTTCCCCTCAGAACTACAACTTAGTTACAATTCTCATAACAAACTCACACAACACAACTAAAAGTTTCAGCTTTTACTATAAACACAATACAAATCACAAATCTTACGACCTTAAATGTATTTCTCTTCTTTTTATAATGAATTCTATTTCATAATAATAAAGGGCGAGTTGAACAGAATGCGCTACATGTGTGGTCTAAATCAGGGCGATTCAAATATATTTATTTATTTGCACAATAACATTTCATGGGCAGATGAAAGTGAGTAAAGTGGGTTAGAGCCACGCCGTCGCACGGCTGTTACTCAGGTATCCTGCCTTTAAACAGCGCCGAAATGTCCTCCGATAGTGGACGAGGTTTTGATCAGAAAACAGCAGAATTTACAAATGAGCTTCAATAGCAACATGATGAGGAAACCATGATGAGTTAAAAGGTAGAAGGACGACCTGGCGTCTGAGTTAGATGAAGGAAAAAACCATCAGAGTGTTTTCTGTATTCTGGATGTCAATATTCAATTCATTTCGATTCATTTCAGTTAATCTGTATGTCGCTTTAAACAATTTACACTGTTTCAAAGCAGCTTTACAGAAATGTAAAAACATAATAAAAATGGTAAAGTTTAATATTAAACCTAGGGGTCACGGTGGCTTAGTGGTTAGCACGTCCGCCTTGTGTGTGGACATGCATGGTAGGTTGATTGGCATCTCTGGAAAATTGTCCGTAGTGTGTGAGTGCGTGAGTGAATGAGAGTGTGTGTGTGCCCTGCGATGGGTTGGCACTCCGTCCAGGGTGTATTCTGCCTTGATTCACTCACGCACTCACACACTACGGACAATTTTCCAGAGATGCCAATCAACCTACCATGCATGTCTTTGGACCGGGGGAGGATTCAGAAAAACCCCCGATGCACGGGGAGAACATGCAAACTCCACACACACAAGGCGGAGGCGGGAATCGAACCCCCAACCCTGGAGGTGTGAGGCGAACGTGCTAACCACTAAGCCACCGTGCCCCCAGGGTAGAGATCAGATGTTCGCTTAAGTTTGGGGTTATTCAATGCAAGAATGTTGCATCTTTAGACTAGAAAACATGTTTCCGTCTTTTATTGACTATTAAGATATAATTATTTTATCCACCACTCGATTGTGTCTGAAGTTTCACAGAGACGATCCTGCAGCGTCTCTACGGCTCAGATACGTTGACCAGGATCTTGTTCCGGATTAAAGCAATGGGAAGTTTTATTTTGCGTCTCCATATTTAGCTAGCTCAGAATAAGGTACTGTAGATTAGGAGGAGGTGCGGCAGCACGGCGTATCCCGAACGCCATTGGCTGTCGAGCACTTGGCCGACGCCGTCTCTACGGTTTCCTGCTTCAAAAGGAAACACGTCATGATCCAAAGTCGCATTTTGAGCAAGAAAAGAGAGAAAAATAGTAAGAGATTGAGATAAAGGAACGGTGATAGAGAGATGGAGAACCTACACAGTGGAGCGTAGGCTGACATTCAGACTCGTCTCCCCGATGAGATGCTCCCTGGAGTTCACACTTCAGCCACAAAGAGGAAAAAATGCGAAAGAACAAAAGGAACACAGAGGAAACATCGACCCTTTCACCACACCGCTATCATCCCTTGTTCCTCTGAGCTCACATCTCACAGGTGGGCCGAGGTGTGTGTGTGTGTGTGTGTGTGAGAGAGAGAGAGGAAGTGACTCCCAGTAGGGTCTGTGGTTTGATAAAGAGGTTGATAAATGTGTGTGTTGATCTACACATTGACCTGAAGCATTGTGCGTGTGTGTGTGTGTGTGTGTGTGAGAGAGAGTGTGTGTGTCTGTATGTGCGTGTGTGCGTTGTATAAAACCCTCTTTAGCATCAGTTTCAAGAGTATACACAAAAAAAACAGACACACACACACACACACACACAGCTGCTGTAGATGTCTAGATGAGTGCCTCTCATCCAGGTGGGCTGTCATCTGTGTGTGTGTGTGTGTGTGTGTGTTTAAGCGTGCGTGTCTCCGTGTAACCTGTTCATGACTGGCAAAACCGAAGTCACTGGCTCACTCTCTGCCATATGGCACCCAGTCGGTGAAGTCTTTAACTTTTTTCCTCTGTGAGACTGTAATTGTGTGTAAGTGTGTGTGTATTTGTGTATATGAGTGTGTGTTTGTGTGTGCGTGTGCCATCAGGTGCCCATCTGCGCCACCTCGACTTCAAAGCAGCTTTTCTTCCGAGGCGGCAGATGAATTATTTCAGCCGGCTTTTTCCAACATGGCACAGAGCAGTGTTTCATACGGGTTGGGAAATACAAAACCTTTCAGGAAAGCCGCACTGACGCTCCTCCATCTGGAGCTGTTACTCTGTGTGTGTGTGTGTGTGTGTGTGTGTGTGTGTGTGTGTGTGTGTGTGTGTGTGTGGTTGTGTTACTGTAGAGAGGATTTCACAGGCCATGGAGACGACAAGGTACAACAATCCGATCTTGGGGTAAATTAATAGATAGATAGATAGATAGATAGATAGAGAGAGAGAGAGAGAGAGAGAGAGAGAGAGAGAGAGAGAGAGAGAGAGAGAGAGAGAGAGAGAGAGAGATTTTTCTATACTATGTGAGTTCTGTATACTGATCTGTTAAAGAAATTAGATAGTCACTAAAATAAAGAAAACTAAGATAGATAGATAGATAGATAGATAGATAGATAGATAGATAGATAGATAGATAGATAGAGAGAGAGAGAAAGAGAGAGAGAGAGAGAGAGAGAGAGAGAGAGAGATTTTTCTATACTATGTGAGTTCTGTATACTGATCTGTTAGGGAAATTAGATAGTCACTAAAATAAAGAAAACTAAGATAGATAGATAGATAGATTGATAGATAGATAGATAGATAGATAGATAGATAGATAGATAGATAGATAGATAGATAGATAGATAGATAGATGTATTCTTCTTCAGTCTAAACCCTTCTCTCCTCCTCATCTTCAAGCCTTACAGCTCATAAGACAAAACAAAACGGAGCAGACGCAATAAAAGCAGTCGCTAAAGCCCTAGAAGTATTAAACCTCTCCACTTCTATCCCTTACGACTTATCTTTCTGTCCCCGTCTCCCGCTCTGCCCCGCCCGCCTGCGCTCTACTGCCATCTCTCAATCTTTATTTAAACAGCCGGCCCATAAGTCAAGTTCCACGCCACATCTGCAGGCCCCACGAGGGAGACATTAAGAGCAGCGCTGTCACTCCTTCCATCCTTATATCTGAGAGATAAACAGAGAGAGAGGGAATCTGTATCAGTATCAGACTACGAGACTTACGAGCAGTCCGGGCCTGTCAGAGGGCGCAGTTATGAGGATCTGGATGTGGAATTTACAGCCTGTCTGTAGGGAGAAAAACACACACACACACACACACACACACACACACACACACACACAGTCCTCAACATCTCCCAGATTTATCACCATCACTCTGTCTGGATTACACTGACCCCTTGAACTCTTCAAGCACACACACTCACACACGCACACACACATACACACACACACACACACACACACACACACACCAGAAGCAAGGCTGCTCTTTCTACTAACTAACTACTGTAGAGTATATAAAAAAAAAAAAGATAAAAAAAAAAATTATCCAATGTATCAACAAACCTCCACAAAAAAGTAAAATTATATTGTTTTTGTTTCTATTTATGAAAAATATATATTAAATTAAAAAATAAAATTTGATTAAATGATCAAGCAAAAAAATACATTTATTTGTTGCATTTTTTTATTTACGTGTCGCAAATAATTATTATTTAAATTTCTTTCTTTCTTTCTTTCTTTCTTTCTTTCTTTATCTAACTATTTATTATTAATTTTAGTTACTTTACTTTTTAGTTAATCTTTTGGGATTAATATTGTAAAATACATAAATACATAAATACATAAAGAACGAAAGAAAGAAAGAAAGAAAGAAAGAAATGAATATAGAATATTATGTCAGTAAATGTAAATGAAGTGTAAGTGTAATTGTATGTGTGTGTGTGTGTGTGTGTGTTGAAGTGCAAAGCTTTGAAACACTTCTAAAACGAAACCAGTGAGTTAACAGTGAATTTTAATTCCTTATTTAATCTACAGTGTTTAACTCCTCCCCCTGACCATAAATAGATTCAGCCATCACTTAACAATCGGCAGAGGAATTAGCGTGACTGTGTCGCCTCTGCGTCCGTGGTGTGTAACGTGTGAATTGAGGAGCTTTCGGTGTGAATTTACAGCATGCAATTTCTCCACAACGGATGAGAGGATGAGCTGAGCGCCGCGGGCGTTGGATATGTAAAACTCCTGAGTGATGGAGGAGCGTTCAGTCCCTCGCTCTCTTCCTCGCTGATGTGCTTATGACTTCCTCCACACCTTAAATCTATCACACGCAGGCACACGCAATCTGTCAGGCGCATCACAGGAGGGGGATACTTCCACACACTGACATTTATAAAAAGAGATAGATGGAGGAGGAACGAGACTTTTACAGTCGCTTCAGAACAGAGAGAAAGAAAGAGAGAAAAATAAAGCCTCAAAAAAGAAAATACCCTGACCTGTTATTTCAAGGGAAATATTTAGATGTGCCATTTTGCTGGTGCTCATTTTTAATTCCTGTTTTTCTTTTACAGATCGTAACAAAATAAAGATAAACCCTATATCATTAATGCTAATTTGTTGCTCAAAGCTGTAATTAGCACCAAACAAAAAAAAAAAAAAAGCATCTCACTCAACACGTTAGCTAGTATAAGCGTGTATTAGCATTACTTTAGCTGTCCAACCGGCAGCGCTCTCAACAATAATGCTAGCTAGCTAGCGAGCTAAAGTTACCACACAAGCTACTAGCATGCTGGTCTCTGTATAGTTAGCTTATAAGGTCGTGAATAACGTAAATTTAACAAGCATGTACACCATTGTGGGCCTCTTTAGTTAATAAAAAACAAACTGTACACAAATTTGAAATCAATTGTTACCCACACTGGTGTCTACACTTCTTAAATGTCTGCACATTTAAAATCACTGCTAATATAGAGGTTTTTTCAAGTTTCCACATGATATACTAGTTAGTATACTGCTGCCTAGCTGGTTAGCTTATCAGAACAAACCTCTATATTAGCAGTGCTCCTAAATTAGCATACATATAAAAAGCATAAACACCAGTTAACGCCTCATTTGTCCACATTGTTTATATAATATAACACAAATGATTAATTCCACAATAAATAATGGATGTTTTGAGTAAATATGATGGGCAACGTCAGTCAGTCAGTTAGTTAGTTATTCAATGTCAGATAGTTATTTAGTCAGTTAGTTAGTTAGTTATTCAATGTCAGATAGTTATTTAGTCAGTCAGTCAATTAGTTAGTCAGACAGTTAGTCAGACATAAAGACAATTAGTCAGTCAGTCAGTCATAAAGACAATTAGTCAGTCAGTCAGTTAGTCAGTCAGTCAGTTAGTCAGTCAGTCAGTCAGTCAGTCAGTGAGTCAGTTAGTCAGTCAGTCAGTCAGTTAGTCAGTTATTCAATGTCAAATAGTTATTTAGTCAGTCGGTCAGTTAGTTAGTCAGACAGTTAGTCAGTCATAAAGACAATTAGTCAGTCAGTCAGTCAGTCAGTCAGTTAGTCAGTCAGTCAGTCAGTCATAAAGACAATTAGTCAGTCAGTCAGTTAGTCAGTAAGTCAGTTAGTCAGTCAGTCAGTCAGTCAGTCAGTTAGTCAGTCAGTCAGTCAGTCAGTTAGTCAGTTATTCAAAGTCAAATAGTTATTTAGTCAGTCGGTCAGTTAGTTAGTCAGACAGTTAGTCAGTCATAAAGACAATTAGTCAGTCAGTCAGTCAGTCAGTCAGTTAGTCAGTCAGTCAGTCAGTCAGTCAGTCAGTCAGTCATAAAGACAATTAGTCAGTCAGTCAGTCAGTCAGTTAGTCAGTCAGTCAGTCAGTCAGTCATAAAAACAATTAGTCAGTCAGTCAGTTAGTCAGTCAGTCATTTAGTCAGTCAGTCAGTCAGTTAGTCAGTCAGTCAGTCAGTCAGTTAGTCAGTCAGTCAGACAGTTAGTCAGTCAGTCAATCAGTCAGTTAATCAGACAATTAGTCAGTCATAAAGACAATTAGTCAGTCAGTCAGTCATTCAGTCAGTCAGTTAGTCAGTCAGTCAGTCAGTCAGTCAGACAGTTAGTCAGTCAGTCAGTTAGTCAGTCAGTCAGTCAGTCAGTCAGTTGGTCAGTTAGTCAGTCAGTAAGTTGGTCAGTTAGTCAGTCAGTAATCTGGTTGGTTAGTCAGTCAATCAGTCAGTTGTTCAGTTGGTCTTTAAGTCAGTCAGTGATTTGGTCGACTCAGTGCTCGGGTCATTGCGGCATCATATTTTATTTGATCTGTTCTCATCTCCTTCCTTTCGTACAAATATTGAGACACGTCCCACTTACACACACCTCCACACACACATACCTCCACACACACACACCTCCTCCTGCTTCATCTCCATCCTGAACAACCCCACTGATTATTCAACACCTGTTCATGGCTACGAGTCTCCATGTGTCTCATTAGTCAGTGTATTTATACGCCTCTGTTTGTCTTGTGTTTGATGTCTGCCGTATATTTATACAGTCTTGTGCGCTAAGCTGTTAGCGCATTTTTTTAAGTGTAATTAGGCCACATTCTGTAAGAGGAAACCTGGTGGGATGGAGTCAAATATATTATGTATACATGTCTGTATATTTATTCATCCATCCATCCATCCATCCATATTCTGTAGTGTTTATCCCACACAGGGTCATGAGGAACCTGGAGTCTATTCCAGGGGACATGGGGAACAAGGCAGAGGACACTCTGGACACACACACAATCAGTCTACAGTGCATGTCTTTGGACTGGAGGAGGAAACCGGAGAACCCTGAGGAAACGCCCAAAAGTGTTTACAAAGAGAACATGCAAACTCAGCCCACATATAGTGACGAGGATTCAAACACCCAACATTGGAGGTGCAAGACTAATGTGGTACACTTCTAATTTCCTGAGCTGTTTACACACACTACACATTACACACTACACATTGCACACTATATAATCTAGTGTCTAGTGTATGAACGTTAAGCTAGTCCAGGTACAGATAAAACAGCATGCGTGTCATGTGTACAGAGCTGAAAAACTCGGCACATGGCAGATTCATTAAAAAGAAAGAAAAATCCTAATTAATGAACGTTTTCTTTCAAATTATCCCAGAGGACTGTTTTACCTGAGAGGCCTTCCAACAACCTCGCCCGGAATGCTTTCTCGCTATTCCCAGATGCATGTTTGTGTGTGTGTGTGTGTGTGTGTGTGTGTGTGTGTGTGTGTGTGTGTGTGTGTGGGTGTAAACGTCAACCAGGTCCTTGTTAATTGCCTGTGTGCTCCCCTGTGAACTGAGTGTAAGGTTCTGAGATAGAATCACACACACACACACACACACACACACACACACACACACACACACACACACACACACACACACACAGACACACACAGTGTCATTAGTGAATAAAACTTTTCCTATTTCCTTTTTTCACAAAAAAAAAGAATGCAATTAAATGGTTTAGTATATAAACAAACAAACTAACTAACAAGAGTTCTTTTTTTAATTACTAAATAAAAAAGCACACACACACCACACACACAGAGCATAAAAAAGTTGCTTTTAGAACTAAATATGTCTTATGTAAATATATCTTTCTTTCTTTTTTCTTTTAAAAGTAGAAAGTACAAGTCATAAACACACACACACACACACACACACACACACAATAAAATAATAAAAATTATAATAATAATGTATTAATAATGTAATAATAATTATTTTTGCTTCATAAAAAGGAATAGAGTATTTCTTTCTTTTATTTTTACTTTCCATTAACAAAAACAGTTAGCTCTTATTCTTAAAAAATAAAATAAATAAATAAATAAATGCAGCACTAACAGATTTTATATATATATAAATTTTATTAGTAGGTTAGACGATTAACCTTACAGAGAACCTTTGAGGAACTTTACTTTGTAAGCTTTTGTAGTAGATTTATTCTTTACGCCATTTTTTTTATTCTTTTCTTGTTAAATAAAGAATTTTTTTTATTTTAAATTTCCTTTTCGTCAAGAATAACTCTTTGTTCAGGAATAAATGGAGTGTGGAGCTTTGAAGCCATTAGTAACCAAGGAAATGGACATTTTATTATTATTATTATTATTTTTTAATCTCTCTCTCTCTCTCTCTCTCTCTCTCTCTCTCTCTCTCTCACTCCCCCCCCTCACTCTCTCTCTTGTGCCTTCTCTCTCTATCTCTTTCTCTCTCATCCTCTTTCTCTCTCACTCCCCCTCGCTCTCTCTATCACCCCCCCTCATTCCCCCCCTCTCTCACCCCCCTCATTCCCCCCCTCTCTCACTCTCTTTCTCTCCCACTCTCTCCCCCCCTCTCACACACTCTCTCTCTCCCTCTCTCTCTCTCTCTCTCTCTCTCTCTCTCTCACTCTCTTTCTCTCCCACGCTCTCTGTCCCCTCTCTCTCACGCTCTGTTTCTCTCACTCTCTCACACTCTCTCTCTCTCCCTCTCACTCTCTCTCTCTCTCTATCTCTCTCTCTCCTACACACCTCCTCTCGTCCCCTCAGCACACAAACCGGTGAGTGTGTACAGTGTAAAGGTGTGAGTCATGCGGTTCTTCCTCCCCTGTATAAAACTCCTCCGGTTCGAGTGTTTCAGTAATCAAGCCCTGCATCTCCACGAGCCGCTTCGGCAAATCGATGCAGATTTCCTGCTGAAAAGCCTCTTGAGGAAACGGCAGCGACGCACAAAGATGCTCTTAATAACACACGTCAGAATTAAACCCAACTGCTGGTGGCTTTTTATGCTAATAAAGAAATAGAAAGTTTCAGTGCTAGAGAGAGAGAGAGAGAGAGAGACAGAGAGAGAGAGAGAGAGAGAGAGAGAGTCTTAAACACCCACTCTGCAATTACTGACATTTCACAGAAGAAAGCATTCTCTCCTGTTAAGTACCTGCTCCAAATTACTCCTATTTTCTGTTCTGTGCTTTTTTTCTTTTCCTTTTTTCAGTTTTTTCTTTCTCCTGTATTTTTTCCCTGTGGAGTTCACTGCTGCTGAAAGGTGCTGCTGCACCACAGAATTAGGGAGTGTGTGTTGTACATGAAATGTCATTTGATATGTAAGGTGGCTTCTCTGATAAGAAAAGGATAAAGGAATAGAAAAAAATGCATAATAATAATAATAATAATAATAATAATAATAATAATAATAATAATAAAGTAGGTAAAAACAAATATACAGCATTCTGTATAAAGTCCTGAAGAGCACATTCCTACCACGATCAGCTCACGGTTAGAATAATTAACCGTGAATAGAATAACAGATTTAGTAACAAATAGAATTACTAAACTGGAATTTCTGACCTGTGATTAGGAAACAGAACGAAGATCGCAATCCATCCTACTTCAGTTTCGAATTTTTATTTCCCTGGATACGAGATTTAAGATCGGACGTGTCGAAGTGAAGGCCAAGATTTGTTCTGAAACCGTAGGAAAAAGAATCAGAGGAAAAAAACTTGGAATAAATAAATAAAATGACGCTACAAAAACAAAAAAAAAAAAAAAAAAAAAACAAAGAAGCAAAACACTCGACACTCTGCGTCAGTCAATTTAGGAGAAAATTAGTGTCACTAATGTAAAAGCCGGGGTGCACGATGTTTGAGAAATGCTTCAGAAAACTGAGTCGGGCCGACAAACAAAACAAACGTGTAGCCAATGAGCATAAAGGGGCGTGTCTTGTCAATATGCGGCGGAGAGAGTGTTCAGTGCGCATGTCTGACATTAGCATAAAGGGGCGTGTCTTGTCAATATGCGGCGGAGAGAGTGTTCAGTGCGCATGTCTGACATTAGCATAAAGGGGCGTGTCTTGTCAATATGCGGCGGAGAGAGTGTTCAGTGCGCATGTCTGACATTAGCATAAAGGGGCGTGTCTTGTCAATATGCGGCGGAGAGAGTGTTCAGTGCGCATGTCTGACATTAGCATAAAGGGGCGTGTCTTGTCAAAATGCGGCAGAGAGAGTGTTCAGTGCGCATGTCTGACATTAGCATAAAGGGGCGTGTCTTGTCAATATGCGGTGGAGAGAGTGTTCAATGCGCATGTCTGACATTAGCATAAAGGGGCGTGTCTTGTCAATATGCGGCGGAGAGAGTGTTCAGTGCGCATGTCTGACATTAGCATAAAGGGGCGTGTCTTGTCAAAATGCGGTGGAGAGAGTGTTCAGTGCGCATGTCTGACATTAGCATAAAGGGGCGTGTCTTGTCAATATGCGGCGGAGAGAGTGTTCAGTGCGCATGTCTGACATTAGCATAAAGGGGCGTATCTTGTCAATATGCGGCGGAGAGAGTGTTCAGTGCGCATTTCTGACATTAGCATAAAGGGGCGTGTCTTGTCAATATGCGGCGGAGAGAGTGTTCAGTGCGCATTTCTGACATTAGCCGAAAACGATTGAAACATTGACACGGCGGATAAAAACGGAAAGCGAAAAAAGGCTTACGATTATGCAATAAGCAGGACACGTGTTAATATAGGATCAGCTTTCCAGCGCTAGAGAGAACTGAACGTCTTCGGCGTGAAACGGAGCTAAACCTTTCACGATACAACACACAGTACTACAAAAACACATTTGTATTACCATAGTGTTACTCATTGTATTCATTTATTGATAAAAATATCATTCGGCCAGCCGCCCCAGCAGGTTCCGCCATAATAGTTGCCTGGGTTACATATGTATGTGTGGGCGGAGCTATCAAAACAGGGGTGACACCCATTGGCGTGTTTGTTTTGGTGATTTCAAATCTCAACATTGACTTTCAAGCACACCACCTTTAACGCTATAATTTTAGGAACCCAAACAACCCGAAGGAAACCCATATGGACACAATTGAGAACTAGCTCTACTTATTATTTATTAATCAGAAAACAGGAGAATTTTTTTATCCATTTAATATTACATCTCTAAAGTAGTTTTACCAAGTTAAGACCTTCTTCTGCTACATTTATTATGACACTGATCTATGTTTTTTGGACACACACACACACACACACACACACACACACACACACACACACACACACACACTCCTATCCATCTCACACATCAGTACACACAGTGATGCAGCCTGAACCGGATGTTTCTGTGTGTGACGGTGGTTTGTGTTTAGTATTCGCCGCGCTGAGTGTTTTGTGTACGTCGAAGCTTTTTCAGCCCCGGTGCTTCGGCTTTGTAGGCACTTTTCAGGACCTGGCGGCCATTTATCTTGTCTCAAAAGACGTACGCCAGCATGGAAATATCCGCCATTTTACCAAGCTTTCATAAAACATATTCTTTGGTAATGGTCTTCTGTCGAGCCCTTATGTATTATTGAACAGCGCTCATTTTCATTCAAACAACCTGTAAGTCCTTCATGGAGAGAGAGAATGTAAAAGAGAAGAGGAAAGGGGGGGTGTAAATACTTAATAACACATTCTCTGAAAATTAGTCACCTTGTCCTTAGCAGGCAATTTTCTCGAGCTCGAAGGTGTATTTATCAAAACGAGACGAGGTAAATGCACGCTTCTGGTGAGCCTTTATTGGCTTCTGTTTACTTCAGGTCTCACTGAGCAGAGGCACAAAGGTGCACACACACACACACACACACACACACACACAAACACACACAAACACACACAAACACACACATAAACACACACACACACACAAACACACACAAACACACACACACACAAACACACACATAAACACACACACACACACACACAAACACACACACACATAAACACACACACATAAACACACAAACACACATACAGTACAAACACACACACACAAACACACACACACACACAAACACACACACACACATAAACACACAAACACACACACATACAAACACACACATAAACACACACAAACACACACACATACACACACAAACACACACATACACACACAAACACACACATACACACAAGCACATACAAACACACACACGTACACATTTCTAAACACAGACAAACTGGACGATGAAATTAGACACAAAGGCACACACCCCTAAATAGAAAACACACAGAGACACACATGTTTATTGACTTACATTTACAAATATGCACAATGACACACAAAGCACATAGACGGTCACATACACACACAAGCACATAGACATACATGCACACAAGCACATAGACACACATACACACACAAGCACATAGACACACACATACAGTACACACACAAGCACATAGACACACACAAGCACAGACACACACAAGCACACAGACACAAATACACACAAGCACATAGACACACATACACAAACAAACAAATAGACACACATACACACAAGCACATATACACACATACACACACAAACAAATGTACACATATGTAAAGTGTATACATGAACGTAGACACACAGACACAAATTCATGTGCACAAATATGTGTACATAGATACAGTACACGCACATATGTGCACACAAAAACACACACATACTGTATGTGCACACACACGTGCACATAGATGCATACACATATGTGCACATACACACACACACACGAACACACACATTTGCATACAGTAGTAAACGCACTTGCACAAACATGTGCACACATACCGTAAATACTTATGAATACATACGTAGGCACACACCTACCTACCTACACATATACATATACATCTATTAATCTTTATATTATTCTTTATATTAACCTTCTGTTCTATGTTTATGTTCTGTAAAGCTGCTTTGAGACAACGTCAATTGTAAAAAGCGCTAAACAAATAAACTTTAATTGAATTGAATTGAATACACACACACACACACACACAGACCAACAAAGATGGACATTAACATATAAATATTTCTGCTTTAAACAGGCAGCATGTTTCTCTCTCTCTCTCTCTAGTGACTGGCTGCATGCTGAGAGTGTGTGTCATGTTTTTGAGTATGCATCATGCTGTGAGTGTGTCATCACATTAGCTAAGGAAGACCTCGTCCCTTTCATTACTGCGTGTTCTGTGACACACACACACACACCTGTCCTTTGCTCTCTGCAGATGTATATCACTGAAACTCTCAGCGTGTTTATCACTGTGGGTTTATTAGTGTGTGTTCGTAATTACTCAGGACGCGATATTGAGCTTTCTGTAATTTATGAAAAATGTGAAGGTTGGTGTTCGATGAATGCGAGTGTTACTCATCCCTCATGCTGCTCTGACAGCAGAAGACTCGTGATTGATCGGCTTCGTGTCACCTGAGCTTGTTAATTGAGGTGGATTGTGGACTATTCATATAAGCAGTAGGCTTATGAAAAAGAAGAAAAACTACATATTCTTTTGTGTCTTTGAAATACTAAATAAACAAACAAACAAACAAATAAATAAATAAATACAAATTCCTTGTTTTTTATTGTATATCTATTTTTATTAAATTATTCATTTTACAACTTTCAGCTTAATTAATTTTATGGTTATATTATTTCTGTTTTAATGCTTTTTTTTTTTAAACAATATTATTATTATTATTATTATTATTATTATTATTATTATTATTATTATTATTTATTGTTTTTTTTTCATTAAACACACATAAAGCATCTTATTTATTATTGATTTTTTTTCACATAAAGCATCTTCACTTCATCACAACATTTAATGATTTATAAATTTTTGTAAGTATTATTATTATTATTATTAAATTTATTTATATATTACACATTTATTTAGAGGGGAAACCACTGGAACCACTGAAATGTAAATCTGTGCCACTGTAGCTCTACAACTGTAACTCTAACCCTAAACCATACACCTACCACACAAAAAAACCTTACTCCTGACCGTCGAACCTTAAAACTTACCTTTATCATTTCTTCACTCTGATACCTGCACACACACCATTTCAATGAGGTTCAGTGAAGTTACTGAATAATTCAGAAACATTCCAGAAGAACTGAACAATTATAATAATTTGGGGTTTATGGGATTAAATAATAAATTAAAATCCATACTTATCATACTGGGAGTCATTTTGTGTTAATACTGAAAATATTTGACAATTTTATGTTGTAAATCATTTCTATTACTATAAACCTGTGCATGATCTTTCTGCTGTTTGAATGTTTATATCATTTTCAGCAGCATATTTTCCGTTTGAGTGACTGCTCCATTTAGCTTATGTTCACACTGGCGACCGGAAAAAGTGGCAAGAGACCCGTCATTTCACGTGACGGTGAACTACTTAGAGCCATTCTGGCAACAGTGAAGAGCAACAAATCACAATGGAATTTTACTCTATTTTAGCCAAATTAGTTATGACTCGATGAAGCGACAAATTCAAACGATTGGCTTCAGTAAATTCCTTGGGCCAAACATATGGTGCAGGTCATAGCATGTCCCCAGCTCTTTAATCCCTCAACTTTGGTTCTTGTGGCCTCTTCAACGAAATTGGGATCAGATCTAGAACAAAAAATTACATCTAACAAATGATCCAGCTCATAGACTAGAATAACCTCCAATATATTTTTTTTTTTTACTATATTTGATCCCAATTGTGAAGGCGGGCATGGTCGCTTAATGGTTAGCACGTTCGCCTCACACCTCCAGGGTTGGGGGTTCGATTCCCGCCTCCACCTTGTGTGTGTGGAGTTTGCATGTTCTCCCCGTGCCTCGGGGGTTTCCTCCGGGTACTCCGGTTTCCTCCCCCGGTCCAAAGACATGCATGGTAGGTTGATTGGCATCTCTGGAAAATTGTCCCTAGTGTGTGATTGCGTGAGTGAATGAGAGTGTGTGTGTGTGTGCCCTGCGATGGGTTGGCACTCCGTCCAGGGTTTATCCTGCATGATGCCCGATGATGCCTGAGATAGGCACAGGCTCCCCGTGACCCGAGGTAGTTCGGATAAGCGGTAGTAGATGAATGAATGAATGATCCCAAAGTTTATGCTACTAGGTGAAAACAAATAAAAAAATATATAAAAAATCTCTTACAAATGATCCAGCTCATAGACTAGAAGAACCTTAAACTCCTAAACTTTTAGTATTATTTTTTTATTCACCCAATATCATAAACATTCAGACCATTACTTTATCAGAATCTCAAATAGCTGAGCTGCAAGAGACACATTTGGTGATTAATTTGTCACAATCTCGAACCCTAGGAACCCAAAGTTCTGGTTTTGGGCTCCAAAAAGTTTCTGTGTCTCTTTAACAGTGGCTCTCGTGTTCAGACATTGTAGAAAATAAAACTATTTTAGGTTTTAATTACACAACCCCAAATATAGCTATCCAAATATTTTTTGAGAAACTCGTTCCAAACTCTCAGAAAAAGAAAGTTCCATCTAGGACTTTTGCTTTGACCATCTGAGACAACGCCTAAGGGTTCTATGTAGAACCCTACAACAGAAGGTATAGTTTCTACCGGACAGAACTCATTAGGCAGCTAATGACTCCTATATAGCCAAAGGAAGCCTTATGTAATGTGAATGTACAGTATAGTAGGCTGTCAGAAAAAAAAAAAGATTCCTCGATTAAAGAATGAAGGGTGCAATTTAAATGACTGAATTTCTAGCAAGGCTTCAAAATTCTTTGCGGATCTCTGTAAAAAGTGTTTGGTATCTCAGAGGGTTCATTCAGAGGAACAACTGGAGTGAAATTATTCTAGAATGAATCATTATTTAATGTGAATGTGCACATGCAGGTCAAAGGTTTCACTTAATATACATCAAACATCAGATCAGATGACAAATGTGATCTCGGTGCCTTTCACCATGCCAGATGGGCTGCTTGGAGTTCTTCAGGAGCTGCTGATCTCTTGGGATTTTTACAAGTTTAGACAAAAACTTCTACAGTAGCGAGTGGAGGTTCTGAGTTCAGCCGTGTAGTTTAGTTGATCTGTTAAGAAAAACTGTGTCAATGTTTTGGACTACCAATTGGAAGGTTGTGAGTTCCAATCCCCTGTCCACCGAGCAGGGGGTGTGGTGGCCTTGTGGTTAAGGTGTTGGACTACTGATCTGAAGGATATCGGTTTGAATTAGACCAGACTAGCTGGTCAAGCTGGCTGGAAGATCTCTGAAAACTCAAACGACTTCTCATTACAACTGTGGTGATCAGAACAGCATATCTGAACATGTTGAGCCTACAGACCCTCAGCTCACAGGATGCTGTTGGTTTTCTGAATCATTCTGTAGTGACTGTTGTATAAAATGGACCTATAGGATGTTTCCAATCAGTATAAAAAAAATAAATGATGATGAGTCTGTGAGTCGGGGGGCACGGTGGCTTAGTGGTTAGCACGTTCGCCTCACACCTCCAGGGTTGGGGGTTCGATTACCTCCTCCACCTTGTGTGTGTGGAGTTTGCATGTTCTCCCCGTGCCTCGGGGGTTTCCTCCGGGTACTCCGGTTTCCTCCCCCGGTCCAAAGATATGCATGGTAGGTTGATTGGCATCTCTGGAAAATTGTCCGTAGTGTGTGATTGTGTGAGTGAATGAGAGTGTGTGTGTGCCCTGCGATGGGTTGGCACTCCGTCCAGGGTGTATCCTGCCTCGGTGCCCGATGACACCTGAGATAGGCACAGGCTCCCCGTGACCCGAGGTAGTTCGGATAAGCGGTAGAAAATAAGTGAGAGTGAATGAGTCTGTGAGTCTGATCTAAAGTGAGTCAGAACTTTGTTGTTCTTTCAGCGTGTTTTAGACGTGTGTTTTTCCTTCTGGAGCTTTTCTATGAATATATATTGATCCTAGTATACTAGAGAAAAACAGAAATGCTTCTGAAACACTACAAAGTCTTAAAGTCCTGGGTGTCTACTTTTATCTGTAGCTTCATATTAACCTCCACTGAGGAGTGCGATAAGCCACAAATTCCATTTCTTGACCTCTGGTAAAACTAGTTAAAGTGGACTATATTTATATAAATATATAAAGTAAGAATCCTCAGTTATAAGTCACATAACGACACTCTGAAGAACAGTGGAGACTTTACAAGTTCAAAGTTAGATCCTTTACAATCGAGTTAGCCTTCTGGACACTCTGTGATTATGGACACTTTAAAACCTTCTCTCTTGCTCGCTCTTTCTCCAGTCGCGTGGGCCTGATCTTAAACTGGTTTCTGTGGTAAATAAGTTTGGACTGTATCTCCTCTCCATTTGATAATGCTCTCTGGAGCATCTGTGCAGCACTGCAGTTTATTATCGTGCCGTCGATACTAACGAGATTCCAGCGTTCTGTTGAGTCCACCTCTACATTATTGAGAGTGGGCTGGAGTGAGGGAGGGGCATTTTTGTCGAATTACAGTAGGTCTGAATTGCTGTGAGTTGAATGAGTGTGTTATGTGATCTGAAGTTTGCCATGTCTTGATATATGTACTGTGTGTGTGTCTTTTATGGATTTAATGTATAGTATAATAAACCTGAAGGTGACCCCGATCCTGCGAACACAATGAATTCGGCTGATCAGATACATAATACACTCACAATGCTGTTGTGTAATAGTGCTGTATATGTTTATGCATGTGTGTGTGTATGTGTGTGTGTATGTGTGTGTGTGTGTGTGGGGTGTCATCCTACTTCAAGATTTTGGCAAGCGGCAATTTTGCAGTCCTACAGTGCTACTATAATTTCTACACACAAACAAAAAAACTATAAAGAAAGATCGATAGTAGGAAGGTTGAGGGATAATTTTCCACCCTTCGCAGTGACACGTTCCATCGCCAGGTCTGTTAGTCTTCAATTACGGATAAACACAGGGTTTCACACATGCGTCTACCAACACGCATGCACACAATATAAATAAACACAATTTTACAACAGCTACAGGTTTCTCATTGATGTGTAGCTGAAAATATGCCTGTGGAGAAACCTTTAGCATGGTGTAGTGTATAATAAAGCAGTTTTTCTCATTACAGCAGAAAAATGTACCAGATGCCTGAAGCATTTGCTTATATTTCACGCAGGGATAATATAATATGACGCACTAAAAGCCCAGAGGATCCTCGATAGTGAATTCTATTGACACAGACAGGCAGAAAAGGTAAAATAATGCCGGCGCTGATGTTCTGGTTTAATCTGAGTTTGTGGACTGTGGTATATGATGTACAGTAGCTATTATTAATTGTAGGCAGGAAGCAGAAAGATGCTCTGCATGAGCAGAACAGATCAAACAAACAAAAGACTGACTTATACAGTCTTTCATAGGAAATATACTAACTTTATTTAATTCTGAATGGAAAGTTGAAGCTAAGGGGGACAATCACATAGAAATTTTAATGAACAAATTACTCAGTTTTACCACAATTACTGTATACTCACTCACTCACTCATTTTCTAACGCTTATCCGAACTACCGAGGGTCACGGGGAGCCTGTGCCTATCTCAGGCGTCATCGGGCATCAAGGCAGGATACACCCTGGACGGAGTGCCAACCCATCGCAGGGCACACACACACTCTCATTCACTCACGCAATCACACACTACGGACAATTATCCAGAGATGCCAATCAACCTACCATGCATGTCTTTGGACCGGGGGAGGAAACCGGAGTACCCGGAGGAAACCCCCGAGGCACGGGGAGAACATGCAAACTCCACACACACAAGGTGAAGGCGGGAATTACTGTACAAAACATCATTTTTAAACAATTCTGTTCAATTCCATTTTATTTTCATAGCATTTTAACAAAGAACATTGTTGCAAAGAGGGACACCAAAAAAGAAATCATAGCCTCTTGAACTATATACCCAAGTACAACTGTGTAACCAGGAGCTTCTGAACAACGTATGTGTAAAACCTGTCATACAATAATAATCAAAAACTGTAGGTATGTACAGCAAAAACACGCTCTGTTTGGAAAATGAACCACAGTGTGTTGATTATTGTCCTATTTCCTGTGCTCTACAGTATGTGTGATATATTAAATGTACAAGAAAATTATAAAATATTACAAGGGAGTTGAAACCCAAAATGGCTACGTGTCTGGACCAGGGCAAAGCTCCAGGGTCAAACCGCCGGGCGAATCCATGTTATGATTAGAAAGAGACATATGAGTGCATCGTCCAGCGTCATGCATCGGATTTGTTTGTCTCTGTCCATTATGTTGCTCTGTATAACCTCTCATGCACAGGTGCTGAATGTAATTATGTTACTCTACCCGCAGGTGAATATCTCTGACCCCGCCTCGACACGTGTTATTGTAATGGGAAAGCTCCGCCGTGCTCCTGGAGGTTCTGGTCACGATGCCGGCTCTAGCCAGCGACCCTCTGGGCGTGATGCTCCATTTGCGAGGCGCCCGACATCACAATGTGATTAGATTTTCATGCGTTCTGAGCTTTTGATGCACAGACGTTATTGTTCTTTGCAATTTACAAAACCCCGCATCATTTCCATAGAATCGCTCAGCATCCGTAAGGAATAAAATATGAAAAAAAAATTCACATACGATGATGTATGGAATATTTGCAGAGTGTTCCTCGACTGTTTACTCCTCAGGCTCTGATCATATGAGATTACATTTCCATATAGTCTGCGTTTGTTTTAGACTTATACATAGCCAGAACATTAAATTCCCATGAAAGAGACTATATAAATATTTCAAATGTCTATGAGACAACCAACATGAGTGCTGTATTAAATGTCTAGCAAATGTAAATAAAAGAAACTGAATTAAAATAGAATAAACCATGCCTATACAACTGAATTATAGCTGACGTGAAGGTTACTGGGTGTGGCCTAATATTCTAATGAGCATTGTTGATTGACAGGCCTCAGTCTGAGACTCTGCTTCAACATGAATAAATCTAATCACACCAGAACTCTTCATCAACAATAAACGGACCAGATTAATGTTCACTCTTAAGGTTACGTTTCTTCCGCTAGTTTAGCTCTTGTTTGCTATGTTAGCTTTTACTTATTGGGTAGCTACTGAAGCTTATGCTTGTGATTACCATTTACTGGTGAGATTTCACTTTTAGTTTTCCTTTAACTTGAAGTAATAGTTTAGCTTTTGCTATCTAGAATCTTCTTTCATTCGTTTCCATTTCCATTGTGTGTTATACTGTATTAGCACTGATTCACTAGATCAGTTTGCTATCACTACATTAGATTTGTTTGTACTTGTTAACATGCATCGGGTATCAGATTCATTAGCTCTCCATTTGCTACACTAGTTTAGCTTTTTGCTTGCTGTATTAGCTTTTATTAACTAGATTAGTTTTGATTTCATAGGTTCTCTTAGTTTTTTGCTATCTGTTGTGTGCTGGATTAGCTTTCACTAAGCTTTTATTAGCTTTCACTTTTCAAGATTAACTTCCTGATTGTTTTGTACTGGCTATAAAATTCACTCATCTCTCTCACTCATTTTCTACCGATTATCCGAACTACCTCGGGTCACGGGGAGCCTGTGCCTATCTCAGGCGTCATCGGGCAACAAGGCAGGATACACCCTGGACGGAGTGCCAACCCATCGCAGGGCACACACACACACTCTCATTCACTCACGCAATCACACACTACGGACAATTTTCCAGAGATGCCAATCAACCTACCATGCATGTCTTTGGACCGGGGGAGGAAACCGGAGTACCCGGAGGAAACCCCCGAGGCACGGGGAGAACATGCAAACTCCACACACAAGGCGGAGGTGGGAATCGAACCCCCAACCCTGGAGGTGTGAGGCGAATGTCCTAACCACTAAGCCTCTGTGCCCCCCGCTATAAAATTCATTATTCTTCTATTTGCTACAGTAGCTTCGCTTCTCCATGCTAGCCTTTTCTTAGTAGAATAACTACCCTTTTTAGTTAACTAGCCCATTTTGGATGGTTATCCCAGCCCACTTTACATAACAATCACAAATGATTGTATCTGTGTAAACTATTTACTCCTATGTCTTCTTTCTTTCCACTGGAGGAATCAGTGGCCTCATGATCATGACTCATCATTAAACAAAGCTATGAATCCTGATGCTGTTTAGCCTGAAGTGGAAACCAGAGCCAAGGTTATAATCTACAAGGCTACAAAAGTCATGAACCAGGATGCAGTTGAATATACGAATTAGAACAAGGCTAATACAAACTGAAAGATACTAGACACAAATTAGCCTGCTATCATTTGCATAATTGTGATTGGAGGCTACTAGTTTTCAGTTTCCATTAGCAATCTCTGCATGTTAATGTGCCTAGAATAGACAGAAACAGAATAGACTACACTGCAAATCAACAACAACTTAAAAATAGGATTTTAGATCATAAATATTAGCATTGCAGCTATGTTTCTATTGTTTCCTCTCATCAATTATAACTAACCAAACAAGCAAAAGTTTAATATTTAATTACCCAGGAATTTATTATTTAAAACCATAGCTTTCATGTCTTTTGGCAAGATCCTTTGTGCAGACCTACCATCCATAACAGACTAACCTTTATCCTTAGAGTATTTGCCTTTTTCAAAACGCCTTGTACATTTTTAGCATCTGTCTAAAAAAGTCTTGCACTTGAAGGACTTTGTGGTGTTAGCATAGATGAGTGTTTACTGTAAAGGAGCTACAGAGATTAGCTGTAATGCACGAGTGAGCAACACGCTTGAGAAGGATGCGTTTTCTTTTAGAGGACGTTTTAAAATGTCTTTTGAGAGACTACAATAGGATAGGCACTCAAGCATAATTTTTGTTCATACACTGTAAACATAGAATATCTTCCCTCCTTTTTAAATATTTACTTTGTCGATTTTATTCAAACCATCAAAAGCAGCATGATGAATGAAACTCAAAAGCATTCAGTTCAGATTCACAGCGAGAAACTGCAGAACTCTTAGTATTCTGGATTATAAAAATACCTTTTTAACATACATATTTATTGTTAGTTCCCAAAAAGGCATTTTTGCTTCATGAAAATGGATAAAAATTAACACAATAAATGGCATGTGATTAGACCTGTAACACGCTTCGGCACATACTGTAGAGAGACACTTTGGACATTTTGCCACAGAAGGTTTGCACAAATCTCCCCACCGTTAAAAATCAATCCTGCAGACTCTCTAGACTACCATAGACCGTTTAACCAACTAAATCCCCAAGAAACATTCTCCAGCCAATCCCACTGCAGTTTGACCGATCCTACCTTCTCCCATAGACCCACTTGACCAATACCACCCACTCAGAGCAGAAACTTTGACCCGTCCTGCCTGCTCCAACTAACATGCTGGACCAATTCCACCACCTACTGTACTAAAGAAAGTTTAACCAACGACACGTTGTTAAAGAAAGTTTGACCAAGCCTGTCCCTATAAAAGCTTTGACCAATCCCACCCACTCCTTGCAGAAAGTGTTTCCAATCCTGACTGCTCCCACAGACTCTCTATACCAAATCCACCACTACTGAAAAAAAGTTTGACCAATTACACCCATACTTGCAATGTTTGATTATTCTTGTTTCCCCATTAAAGTATTGACCAATCCCACCCACTCCCACAGGTTTGATCAATCCCAACTGCTCACGCTGGACGTTTGCCGAATCCTTTCTTCTCCCACAGAAGGTTTGACCAATCCTAACCCCTCTTACAGAATGGTGAGCACAAAAAGCTTTTTCCACCACTGTTTTCAAAAACATATCGTCGCTGTCAGGCGGAAACCTCGTACGTCCAAATTTGGTCAATTTCATATTTTTTTACATATCGATGCTATTGGTCAGTCCCCACGTGGGTCTGTTATTTTTACAAGTTATTAACCAATCTAAAGTCTTGAAAATAGCTTTAGCGCAAATCTCATAACTCCACTGGACACTTCAACTGTTCACCAACTGCCTTCACGGGCAAATTTCTCCTCAAGAAGAGTCGCAACGAATCAACACGTCTTCTGAGGTAAATGTCTTCAAAACACTGGGCTCAAAGAAAAAATAATCTTGACCCCCGCTAGTTCTGGTGCTCGTCTGAGGACAGGAATTTAGCACAAGACAATGAACTGCAACGCGGACTAAACCCTGTGCACTGCAGATAAGGTACGGCGTTTTTTTAATTTCCTGAAAAATAACGGTTTTGGAGATACGAGGATTCCGTCTGACAGTGACGATAAACAAATTAGCCCTTTAGACCCACTCAGCATTGACCAGGATGACAGGTTGTCCTGTGAAGTTTAAATCTGTCCTCCTGACCCTGCTTGCATGAGACTAAAATCTGAACTATTCAAGAATGTTTTCTGTTGTCTGAATACACAGCTCTAGAGCAAGCAAGGTCAGGATTGGGACGGAAAACGCTTTAAATTGATTATCTGACCCAAAACAACAAAACAGATCGATTGTTCAATATCTAATTAAAATTCAAGGAGGAATATAATTCTGTAATTAACTGCACATAGAATGTGTATTATACATCAATACCATTAATCCCTAATCATTATGGTTTTGAAAGTTACAAGTTCCAGTCCGACTTTATTGTCCAACACTCACATAAACACACACACATACACACATTAATAACAGTGGCAGAAGATTGAAATTTACCTCCGCTCATAAAGCAGCCTCGCTCTATCTGCTGTGCCTCTCTGCTGATTGATTTGGCTCTGGGGGAACGATGGCGGTTTGGGGGGACTGAACTTTAACTACACACACACACACACACACACACACACACACAAATGCACACAAGCCAAACTGTCATCAGCTCCCTCTTTCATTTGTCAAAATGATGTAGAGCTAGAGTGCCAGTGAGGACTGACTACACAACGACACACACACAAACACACACTGTTACAGTCTACCTGCTGTCTGAACATGTGTTGCTTTCTTTTCATGTAACTACACACTAATGATATTAGTCACACAAAATTATCCACATTATTATGCCCTCGGTGACCTCCTTATGGGACACGTTACTGCTCTGACCTTTTGTTAATTGGATCGATATAAATAGCACAGACCGATATGGTGGAAGTGTTGATAAAACACACAGGAAACATATACTGTTTACTCCCACTTAGTGTTCTCTAAAATCACTCCTCCACGACAAAGTGAACAGACTCGAAGAATCCGCTATGAGCTTGTGTTATATCACATTCAGGCACTCAGGAGAACGCAACAATGACCCTGTCTTCACACAGCAGTCATTTTTACACCTCACGTTGGCTAAATTACAGAACATTAGTTGATAGTAGGCGTTGCTGGCTCAAATGCTGGTTTTGCTGGCGTTCATCTTTCTGTCTGTGTGTATATAATGTATGTCTGATTGTTGAGCAACATTTAATGAACCTGGTTGGATCGCTAAACATGTTTTATTGTACTGTAGGTTCCTGCATAGGGTTCAACCAAAAAGAACTGAACAACCTGTAGGAAATTTTAACATCTCCTAAGTGGTTTCCAAAGAAAAATATATATATTTTGTTTGATTTAATTTTTATCGTATGATAATCCAATAATCCCCCTAAAGAACCCTAGAAGAACCCTTGAAGTTGACTCATTTTCAAAGGTTTTTATGTGGCTTTCTTGGAACCCTTACTTCATTACAGATTTCTACATGAAACCTTTATCAGTTCATCCCGAGAAACAACCACTCACTCACTCACTCACTCACTCATCTTCTACTGCTAACTTCTACTGGCATCAAGGCAGGATACACATTGGACGGAGTGCCAACCCATCACAGGGCACACACACTCTCATTCACTCACGCAATCACACACTACGGACAATTTTCCAGAGATGCCAATCAACCTACCATGCATGTCTTTGGACCGGGGGAGGAAACCGGAGTACCCGGAGGAAACCCCCGAGGCACGGGGAGAACATGCAAACTCCACACACACAAGGCGGAGGCGGGAATCGAACCCCCAACCCTGGAGGTGTGAGGTGAACGTGCTAAACACTAAGCCACCGTGCCCCCCGAAAAACAACCAAAGAATCTTTAAACGTTCTCCACAGAAACCAAAATAAAGTGTGTTAGGAGGTGATTTGTGGAAACAAATCTGTATCCTGTAACCCTTAATTATCTCATTAACCATTAAAAAAACCTTTGAATAGTGTGTTAGCGTGTGTTAACAGTCACAATGTCCTAGAGATGATGCAATAGCATTGCAGAAATATAAAGTATGGAACACTAAACTGTTTCTTTCAGCATTTTTATAGCTAACCAACAGGGGGCAGATTCACCAGATTGGGAACTAAATTGGCTGCCAAGTTGAGTTGTAAATGGGCTCTTTTCCCGGCGGCAGATAAATGATGAGGTTCTCCTTCTATGTAACAGATAGTCAAGTCCGTAGTGCACGGTGTGTGATTTGCGTCACAGCCTTGCGTTAAACGCTAACTAATGAACACACGGAAAAACACGTCTCAGCAGTAACGCTAGTAAATCTGATGCACATTTAAATGAACAAACCGTGGCTTTACCTCTCACTCCTCTCTGGCAGTAATAAACTCGTTTGAAGCGGTTATACAGCGAACTTGACAGCAGCCGGTGTTACATTCTCACTCTGTCTAAAATGAATCAATCGGCAGAATCCACACGAGGCCTTTATCTGACTCGGCTAAAGAGAATACAAATCGCTCCAATTATTCAGTGCTGCCGCATAGCACAAGCCGAACGCAAACAAACAAATAAACACATCCGTAAATAACGCCTGTCAGGCTGATGTGTGAATCTGAGGACACTTCCAACAACAACAGTGTGTCTTTTATCATTTATCAAAACTCTTTCTACTTTGGATGATACCCAGCTATGGATTATTTAGATCTGCGACACCTCAGGCTCGTTTCGCTGGTTATGACTGTTGTATGAAACTGATCATCTGTCTGTGTGTCCTGTTTACTCATCATTTATTTCATTTTGCCACATGCACTCAACCACTAAGTGCACATCGGGGCTATTTAATTCTCCGCTTCTGATTAGCCGGATTGTGATTAATTTTCTATAACAGCGGGTCTGAATTTAGTGCGGCTGTAATCACATGTATGCGGTAATGCACTCATTCATTCATTCATTCATTTTCTACCGCTTATCCGAACTACCTCGGGTCACGGGGAGCCTGTACCTATCTCAGGCGTCATCGGGCAACAAGGCAGGATACACCCTGGACGGAGTGCCAACCCATCGCAGGGCACACACACACTCATTCACTCACGCAATCACACACTACGGACAATTTTCCAGAGATGTCAATCAACCTACCATGCATGTCTTTGGACCGGGGGAGGAAACCGGAGTACCCGGAGGAAACCCCCGAGGCACAGGGAGAACATGCAAACTCCACACACACAAGGCGGAGGCGGGAATCGAACCCCGACCCTGGAGGTGTGAGGCGAACGTGCTAACCACGAAACCACCGTGCCCCCCCCGGTTGCTATGGGAACGTACTGGAAATGTTTTAAAAAAATGCCATTGTTGATATGTAGAGGATTTCTGCAAGGAGATGTTTATTTAACACTTAATAAAAGGAGTCTGCAGTGTCAGTTCCAGTCTCAGTAATAAAAATGATATCTTTTTTTTTTGAGCTAGAAAAAAACCCACGACCGTTTCCAAACCTTTCAGTTTTGCCGTTATTGGAAAATAATTCATTTTGCGGTGATAAAAGTAACTCTGCTTCATCCTACCACTCCGTTGTTCATTATTTTCCTATAACAGCATGCAACCCTCAATATTTACATATTTTTCAGAGATTTCTTTCCCTAATATAGGAGATAACATACAGTAGGACTTTTTTTTTTCAACAGAGCACCTTGTAAGATTTTGGTCTTCAGTGCTCTATTTCCTCTGATGGATGGAGTCGAAAGGGAGTTGAGACGTTCTAGCACCCGGTAGGGTTTCCTCTTTTGGAAGAAATCCTCAAAATTCAATGGAGAACCTTTGTTTCTTTTTTAGAAAGTGTTCCAAATAACCATCCGAAGAACCCTTGAGGAGTTTACTATATGATAGATGGACCTCATAAAAAGAATTTCATTTTATCATTAAGAATACACAGTAAGTGTGTGTGATATTCAGCGTTTTAGAAAAGATGAAATAAAGAGAGATATTTCGTAACCGATTCAGACCTAGATATAGATGTGTGAAGAAGTATACGCGATACATTTATATGTTAAGGAAGGAAAAAGTCTTTATAAATTTTAATGACCGCCTTACACTTAAAGCTCCGCCCACTTTATATTATTATCATATTATTTTAAAATACATTTAAACCTTATTAACAATTGATTTAATTTTTATCATATGATAAGCCAATAAACCCCCTAAAGAACCCTAGAAGAACCCTTGAAGTTGATTCATTTTCAAAGGTTTTTATGTGGCTTGCTTGGAACCATTACTTCATTACAGATTTGTGCCTATCTTAGGCGTCATCGGGCTTCAAGGCAGGATACACCCTGGACGGAGTGCCAACCCATCGCAGGGCACACACACACTCTCATTCACTCACACACTACGGACAATTTTTCCAGAGATGCCAATCAACCTACCATGCATGTCTTTGGACCGGGGGAGGAAACCGGAGTACCCGGAGGAAACCCCCGAGGCACGGGGAGAACATGTAAACTCCACACACACAAGGTGGAGGCGGGAATCGAACCCCCAACCCTGGAGGTGTGAGGCGAACGTGCTAACCACTAAGCCACCGTGCCCCCTCTATTAGTGTTTCCTCTATTTCCCCTCTATTAGAAATCACTGATTTCTTTTAGTATTTTTTTGATTAAATGGTAATTCAATTAAATTCAACGTTTTATTTGTATATCACTTTTAACAAAGCAGCTTTACAGAATCTAAGAAATATAGAACAAAATATTTAAGATTAATATTAGACTTCTATTTAAATGTGTTTGTATTTATCCCTAATGAACAAGTCTGAGGTGACTGAGGTGACTGTGGGGAGGAAAAACTCCCTTAGATGGAAGAGGAAGAAACCTTGAGAGGAACCAGACTCCAAAGTGAACCTCATCCTCAATTGGGTGACACTGGAGGGTGTGATTATAAACTGTTATAAAAACCAGACAGTGTTATTGTGAGTAATGTCCTTTCTACAGTCAGATACAGTCTGATAATTGTGTATTGATGAGGAGGTTTTTGTCCTCAAACACCACATAGAGTTGGCGTCTTCTCAATGAATGTCTGAAATCTTGGAGCTCTGGAACATAACTGTAGCTGGAACATCTCTAGATGCCTCAGGATCCTCACAGGGTTGGGCTCTTCTAAATGGTAGATAAATAAATAATCTTCTGAGAAATAAATGTTTTTTTTAATAAACTGTACAATAAAGGACCTCAGAAGTAATTTTTTTTTTAAATTTAGATATGAGAGAGAGAGAGAGAGAGAGAGAGAGAGAGAGAGAGTGTGTGTGTGTAAAAAAATATATCTGTAATCAAATGTGAAGATTGTGATATTTATTGTTTTCTTTTTTTGCAGTGTCTTCTGTTAAAAAAATAAATTAATTAAAAAAATAAGAAAATGATATAAACCCCGTCACAGTTCAATCGTTATGTCAGCATTTCTCTTGCAGGTACTAAGTTTTGTTCATGTGTATACATAATGTTCCTGAGGTTTAATGGAGGTTTAAAATCGTGATCTTTATCATGAGAAGCTCTTGATTGAGAACTTTAACTGTATCATACACACAGACAGGAGACACTGAAATGAAATATGTTTCCTGTCTTTGGAAGAAGAATAAAGAAGACAGTATATCATCCTGAAAAACACAGGAACAGAGGCGAGAGGACTGGAAGATACAAGCTCTGACTTCTACCTGATGAGATATGTGTGTATAGCCTCAGGTGAGTTTCATGTTCTCTAGTGCCATGAAATGTTCTGGATGTTCCTTAAGATGAGAACGCCGAGATGGAGGCTCTGTCAAAAGCCTTTATGGTGAATACCCTGCAGTGGAGAAGACAGCCGGGATGTTTTAGCAAGACGACTCGTTAACCTCGGGGAAAAAAGAAAGCTCAAGATCGAGAGAAAAAAGAAAGAAAGAGAGTTGGTCTGGATAATATGTCTTCATGCTACTACAAGTCTCGTTTTTAAAAAGTCCGCTTAAAAAAACCGAGCTGACAGAATCATGGCTGCTCTTCTCCCGAACGCTCGCTCTGGTTATCTACCCAAAGCCCCGCAGGTGAGTGTGTGACTTAGACTCTGAACGCAAAAGGGTAAACGTCGACGAGTCATCGTGAGGCATCCTCAAAATAATCTGTTCCAGACCCACAGGGATGCATCTGTCCCGGGTTGCCCTCGAACGCGCGGCGGCGTTAATGCAAGCTGAGCTGCGTGCCTTCGCTTTCACATTTATTTATATGGAAGGATGAACATTAGGCCGTGCAGGATGAAGCCAAACGCAGCATCGGTGCTGACCCGAGACCTCGATGTTATATCTGTAGGACGGATCCACTGGCTACGTATTATTTTAATCGCACGATGGAACAAGTTGCATATGATTCTTTATGGTTTTATTAGAAATATACTGTATATTTGTCTGTATTGGTCTATTTTTACTTCACAGTTGCCTCAGCATGTTCGCCTCACACCTCCAGGGTTGGGGGTTCGATTCCCGCCTCCACTTTGTGTGTGTGGAGTTTGCATGTTCTCCCCGTGCCTCGGGGGTTTCCTCCGGGTACTCCGGTTTCCTCCCCCAGTCCAAAGACATGCATGGTAGGTTGATTGGCATCTCTGGAATATTGTCCGTAGTGTGTGAGTGTGTGAGTGAATGAGTGTGTGTGTGTGTGCCCTGTGATGGGTTGGCACTCCGTCCAGGGTGTATCCTGCCTTGATGCCCGATGACGCCTGAGATAGGCACAGGCTCCCCGTGACCCGAGGTAGTTCGGATAAGCGGTAGAAGATGAGTGAGTGAGTGAGTGATTATGAAGTTAACTTTACTTGTATGATCACTTTTTAAACCAGTGATGCAGCGGCGCTTTAGAAATTTGATTTGTCCAGCTCTCTCACCCGCTCATCTCTACACCCGCTCTAGTCAACATTGATGCTAAAACCACCACCAAACCCCACAGAGCTGGTAACGTCGTAGCTTGCTAACTATCATCGTTTTGCATCGACGTTCTCACTTACTTCAATGCTGGATTTCTCATTAATACGATAGCTTAATAAACTCACAGCTGGAAAACACAGAGTGAGAAAAGAAAGCACTTTTTTTTTTTTTCTTTTTTTTTTTTAGTTATCACTTATGTTCGAGATTTTTTTCCCTCCTATTAAACTTCACTCTGACTGTGCTAGCGATAACAATGTCCTGCTGTGACAACGGTGTAGCAGACAAGCGCTAATTTTTCACGGAAGTCATGAAAATACAGCACGAGCCGATTTATTACTGCCAGAATGAATAAACACATCACAGCTTTATTTATTATTTTACTATAAGCATATTTTTTTCACTTAAATAGTCAACTCTCATGAGAACATAGGATTATACAGAACATGTAAAAGAGTATAATGATGGACACACATGATAGGCAACAGGGGAAAATATCCGGTGCATAATTTGACATAAGAGCGCTAACATAACTGATCCAGAAAATAAAATTAATTAAAATGAAATATATATATATATATATATATATATATATATATATATATATATATATATATATATATATATATATATATATATATACATATTATTTATTTATTTATTATTTATTTATTTTTGAATTGTACATGTGTGTGTGTGTGTGTGGGTTGTGAAAAAAAAAAAGTCTGATTAAGAATGCATGATTAAGAATCTGTTCTTCAACCTGGGCCATTTCTATTTTATGCTGAGCCTGCAGACTGGCCACGGAAACAGCCGTGAAGAAGAGCGTGTGTGTGTGTGTGTGTGTGTGTGTGTGAGAGAGAGATGTGTGTGTTCACGTTATTATTCCACACACTCCGAAATTACATATCAGCTGTAGGATGTGGAATGGTATTATTCCGCATGTCAGCAATATCACTATGTCAAACAGCAGCAAGGACAGACGCAGACTTTCCAATGAATTCTTAACAACGTGTGTGTCCGTGTGTGTGTGTGTGTGTGTGTGTGTGTGTGTGTGTGTGTGCCCTTATACACTCCATTTACACATATATAGTTATACATACACTTTCTGGGAAGAGGATAGCTCTGTCTTTTCCCTCTGCATGATCAAAGCCTCTACACTCACATGTGGCTAAAGCAAAGAGGTTTAAAAACGACTCAGGCGTATTACATCCACGGATTTGCACGTGTATGACAAACTTCGGAGGCAAATCAGATTTTCCGACGTGAAACGCCCGGAAAACTAATGCTATTATGGCTACATTCTATGTTGAGCCTCTTAGAGTGCTGAGACACACCTCACACATGCCAAAAAAAAAAAAAAACTAATCCACGTTAGGTGATCAAACGCAATACAAACCTCCACAAATATGAAATGTTACAGCTTTAAATCCACAGTAACTAATCTTGTTACCTTGCTCCTTTACTTTCAGGCATCAGCCAGCGGTTTTAAGGAAAACACTCGCCTCCGGATGGAGCTATTTTTAGTGCTCAACATTCCACATAATGGAATAACTTGTCAACTCGTGTATGAATTTATATGTAGACACAATCAGTGAAGTTTGTCTGCACTGCAGCCTCGGATTTCTGTTCTTAAAAGACAGGAACGGAAGCGGATTTAGTAGTGGACGTCCTCCTAAAGGGTTTTGTCTGCTTTTCAGCTCAACACGTTTGTCAAGAGTGAAGAAGCTCGCTCACCAACAAGCTCACACGACTGGTGCTCACTTCCCCTAGATGTCCGAACACCTTCAAACCGCAGGTGAACACCTACATCTTCCTAAAAAACTTGATCTACAGTAGCACTTTTTCCCCTGTTTGTCTTATGTGTATATTAATAAGGAAGAAAAAACTCTAAACAAAGTTTCTGGTTGATGGGAAAACTCAGTGAGAAGATATGAGAAAGCCACCTTGAGAAGACCTTGAGAAGAAAACAGAATCTTACAGTACGTACATCTACAGTAGGTGAAAGTGAATAGTGTCCAGGAAATCTGTTCTATCATGATGTTGTATCACCATCATCTCCATGGTCTCTAATGCCCCTTTTCCACCGAGGCAGTTTGAGTGCAGGTTCGGAGCCTAATTTAGAACCAGTTCTTTCTTTTTCGACAGCCAAAGCACCGGCTCTGAACCAGGAAAAGTGGTTCTTAAGTAGCACCAAAACGTTGCTGGTCTAGACTTAAGAACCGCTTGTGTCAGTGGCTGTGGGCGGGGCTGTGGGCGGGGCTACTGTTAGCGCATTTGATAATGTACCTTAAGTATACTAATGTTTAATACACTTTTACTTTACTGCTATATGATACATTATCAGCACACATGATAGTAAGTAGCTACATGCTAAGGCTAACTTTTTTCTGTGTTAATAATAAAATAACGTTATGTACTTTCTCGATTACAACCTCCGTTTATACAGATTACATGGAGCTGCACGTACACGTTGGATTCGCCTCGTTTGGGTGTTAATGTAGGTTCACAAAGCCATGAGCATTAACAGTAAAGCAACATCCGCCATTGTTGATGTGTTTGTGTTTGTCGCTGCTGCGCTAACGTTGCTGGGACACATGACACGTATACAGTGACGTCAGACTCGGCTCTGTGATGCTCTCTAACCGATGGAAAGACAAACCGGTTCTTAGAAGGTTCGCCAGTGGAACCAACTTTGAACCAGCACCAGCACTAGCTCTGAACCAGCACCCGGTTCTTTTTGGTGGAAAAGGGGCATAAGTGGCACCTTCTACAGAAATCCACACCGATCCCAATTCTGTCCATGTGGTCCATCCTGAGCAGCACAGAGCAGCGTCCGTGTGAAGAGAACGCCAAACTGGAGTGAGGAATCAGGACGGATCAGCAAGCAGGTCCAGAGAGCCCAAAGTTTCAGGATCGCCAGGATCTCGTGAGCTCTACATCGTATCAAAGCACCTCCAGTTTCTAACAAATAACAGTCTTGATGATCTTGACCCTACTGTGTAATAGAGTCTAATGCTCTGAGTGAAACATGGAAGTGTTGTAAGCACAGTTTATAGTAACGTTCTATTCAGCATTACCTTGTCAGTGGATCTTGTCAGATTTTGTATAATAATACCACAATCAATCCATTTTCCTTCAACCCGAGCGCTGGGCTTATTGAGTCCCCCAGTCAGCGTTAGCTATTACACCCACTTATAACTGTCAATTTCCCTCACAGCAATTAAAAGCCCCTCGTTTTTTGTGTCCATGGCGGACACAAGTGGCATTTTTCCCCGAGCCGCTTTCCTTTCAGAGGCTCTATGAGGATGCGGGTCTTAAACAAAGCAAGCGCCGAAGCCTATTGAAGGCATGAACTAAAGAGCAGAAAAACGGCCGCCTGGAGTGGCAGCAGGTTGCCAGGTTTAAAGGAGGAAAATAAGGCTTTGATGCTGAATAAAGATAATAGAGATGTGCTTAATACACACTCACACGCTCTGATTCTTTGCCTCTCTCACACACTTGGCTGATTAATTTCAATCTGAATGGCTATGTTAAAAAGCGCAAGGTGACGAGGTGGCTGCCAAATCCGGCTCTTGACATGCTGTAAATGTTTTTTTTTTTTTTTAAACTACTTTATGGCTGTTTAGTCATGCAGAAATACCTCAGCTCATCTATAGAGCCGGGAAATAATTAGTATGTAAATACGGGCCGGAGGGCTGGAGGGACGGACGGATGGAATGAGGGCGGGGCTTCAAACGAAGGCGCGGTAACATAAGAATGATGAACTTTTTCACCTCAACAATGATGAATCTCATTAGTCAGATGTTAATGTTTCTATAGCAACAGTTCGGTCACTAGTCAGGTGATATAATCCGAGACTAGTCATGAAACAGTAATTGATTAAACCAACGTACATACATGCTCAGTAACGTGACAAGCCGACACTTTCTTTTTCTCATTTTTCTTAGTTTCTTAGTTCTTTTTTTGTTTGTTTCAGAAACTAAAATATTAATCATAAGATATTTCACAACATTAAATGTAATTATTAATGGATTAAAAACATGGTAATAAAATCCAATTGCCAGACATTTCAAACCCAGTTTTTACCAAGAAGAGAGTGTTTTATTTTTATCTAGACTTAATATATAAGTTTGTTGCATGTTACGATGTGTTATAATGTGTCATATGTCCAACTATTTGTCCCAAAAAAACCTCTTATAACGCAATTACGCAATTATGCGAAATGCATTATATTAACATTATAAAATGTATGGATAAAGTGTCTTATTAGATCATCATTAACATGCTATAAATATTCATAAGTCATGATCGTTATATCGTTAATATACAGGATTTCCCCATAATTCTCTCTGCTCTCTTTGCTCATGGGAAATACATAGATTGTCTGTTACAGCAGACAAATTTATTAATAGGAGTTTAATTAATAAAAAAGGAAAAGCTATTTGCTCAAACCCACCAGGGCATTTGGTTCAAAATGTGGTCTGTGATGCGAATAAAGTCCACCATCAGTCTTCAGCCTAAAAGGCAAATTCATTTGTTGATTCGTTGTTGTGTAAATTCCAATTAACTTCCATCATTTTGTACATTTCTCGCCTTATTTTGTCTCTTTTCTAATTGCCGATTATCTGCATCTTGTTTACAGCCAGTGTGTTCTGTGGGGTTTTTTTTTTAGCTCAAACATGGCTGAATAAACAAAATGGATGTCGAGAAGCGCTTAATTATGTAAATCTCAGTCTCCAGAGAGAACGTTGTCTGTTGTACACATCGTGAAGGGGAAAAATGTTTCATTATCTGAACTGACACCGTTAGACCACAGATCTTTTCCAGCTAACAAACTTGAGAATCAATCGTCGTCTCCTGGTGAGCTCTTTTCCATCAGCTGTTCTTTTTTCGGGGGGATCTGATACAGCAAACACGGCGTCACAGATGCAAACACAATGCTAATCCAGATTTGCTGGAATAATGAGATTTGGGGTGGATTATAATGGGCACCCTAGCGAGCTTTACCGATACAGGTTTGAGCCAGAAGTGGACCGCGCCAAAAATCTGCTCTGTGAAGGGAAAAAATATCCCAGAAAAAAAAAAAGGAAAAAAGAAAAAGCAGCGCGGCTAATCCAATTTGAGACACTTGAGTGACAGAGCTAATTACGGCGTAGGGGGCATCGTTCGACACACAGGGACCACTGAGGTAGACCAAAACGCAGAGGAGAGACAGCTGGAGGAACCGGATCTGAGGCGGGTGTGTGTTTTAATAGAGGACCATGGGAATGCTAATTTGGCTAATACTTGCTAATTCTTGATAGCACACATCTCAATACTTTGTGCCTCAGCTTGACTTGAGAAGATTCTCAGTGTGAGATTTTTGTGCATTTGCGTGAGACGACGCATAGCCGTATCGTTAGCCGATCGGTCGGGGGGCTAGCGTGACTGTTCAGCAAACGCAGCGCCGGCTAATTGTCTCGTCTAGTTGCTAGTTCAGCCTGATCAAAATGCAGAAGGGTCTCATGCTGCTTCTGCTTTGTTTTCACAGAGATTAATGATTGTCCTTTTCGGCTACACACTCACGCACGCACACACACACACAGAACGGTCCTGTGCTCGTAGTGTTCCTCCACTGAAGTGTAATAACTGGATGGAGAACATAATGTAGTCTTTACACACACCGATGCGATTAGCTTGTTTGTGCTAGTCGACGTGAGCGTTCACAGCCGTCTGCACAAGAACACATCTCAACCTTTCGAAAATTTCCATTATGCGCCTCTGAGAGGTTTTTTGTGTGTGTGTGTGTGTGTGTGTTGTTGTTTTGTGCGTGTCTCTTTGCATCTCTCTTTCATTGCATTTCTGTTAAATGAATTTTCATGCTCGTTGACTGCACCACACTCACAAAAATAACAACCGTTCACAGCATCTGTTACTAGAACAAGGGCACACACACGCACACACACACACACACACACACACTCTAACACGTACACACACTTCAACCTTTCACTGCAGGAGAATAAATTAACCAGCTTAACATTAAACAGCATCAGCTTCAAGCGCTGTTCCATATGAATACATGGAAATGTATGGAGAGATTTTTCACTTCCTGACAGAAGAAGTGGCTTTATTTAAAAGTGGCCTCAAGCCAAAGTGTTCAGGAATATTAAAAAAAAAAAAAAAAAAAGCCTATATTGTAGAAGTAGCTAATATATGAGAGAGGCAGCGATCGGGAAGCCAGAGTTATTACATTTACAAATATGTATGTAAATTAAAGGTGGAACTCTGCTAAAGTGGTCCGTAATAAGTGAATCAGAACAGCAAAGACTTTTAGAAGTTTTTTGTTTGTTTATTTCTTTGTTTTTTACCTATGTTCAGTATATTCTGGAAAGAAAACAAATTAAAAATGAATAATAAATAAATAAATAAATAAATAAATAAATAAATAAATAAACAATTAAAAAATACATAAATAAAATGTACATAAAAAGAAATAGAAATCAATAATTCATTAACTATTAAATCCATAATTTCCAAAACTTCACAGTATTTTTATTTTTTACTTTTTTTTGTATTTAAAAAACCTTTTTAGATTAAGTTAAGAGGGTTAAATAGCGGCGTAAATGTAAACTCGTTCACATAAAACAGTTCACTTAGAGAAGTTACTCAAACTAGGAACAATTATATTATGAAGTATATTCTGGGAAGAAAATAAAAAAAATAAAAAAAATAAAAGAAATAAAAAAATGAATGAATGAATTAAAAAAAAAAACATGTAAAAAATAGCTATAAATAAAATTTAAATAAACCTCATACAAGAAGAAATAGTACTACATTTTATTTTTTTTTTAACTTTTAAATACTTTTTTTAAATACAAATAAACAGTAAAATAAAATAAAGTTTTAAACCAACCTGGTAAGAGGGTTAAATAGCAGCGTGAATGTAAACTCACTCACACGAAACAGTCCACTCAGAGAACGCTACTCAAACTAGGAACCTTTAACTCATCTTCTACCGCTTATCCGAACTACCTCGGGTCACGGGGAGCCTGTGCCTATCTCAGGCGTCATCGGGCATCAAGGCAGGATACACCCTGGACAGAGTGCCAACCCATCACAGGGCACACACACACACACACACACACACACTCTCATTCACTCACACAATCACACACTACGGACAATTTTCCAGCGATGCCAATCAACCTACCATGCATGTCTTTGGACCGGGGGAGGAAACCGGAGTACCCGGAGGAAACCCCCGAGGCACGGGGAGAACATGCAAACTCCACACACACAAGGCCTCCTCCACACACACCCTGGAGGTGTGAGGTGAACGTGCTAACCACTAAGCCACCGTGCCCCCCCTCATTTGAGTTTCAGAAAACAGCATTTAATCTGTTTAAATCACAATAAAATTACAAATTACAATTTATTTATTTTTTTTTTTTTAAAGTGCAAACAGTCTGATATAACATCCCGAGCTGGAGGGAAAAAAAATCTTGAAAAATATTATTAGATATGTACTGAAATAGTGAAACGCTTCATAAAACTTCAAAGCATGCATATGACATTAACTTTGAATTTCAATGTCTGACATTTTTGTATTTTATAAAAGCTTAAAGTTACAAAATCACATTGCTCGTTATATCCCTGTGCTCTTTAATCCTGGATTCTGATTGGTCAGAAAGCGTTGCATGATTATTAAAATTAAGAGCATAAAACACAGAAGCTGATGTGAATTCATCCTCAGATTATAGCGTATCTCCTTCATGTGTTCCTTCATGGACGGCTGCGGCTTTAAAACAACAATCCCCTGCTTGAGGAAGAGCTTCTGGATGGATGGGATCACTTCATATATCAATCGTTGTCTATCTTGGAGCATATAATACAGCCAAGGTGCATCAGGTCAATACACACACACACACACACACACACACACACACACACACATTATGATTTATGCAATACGTGTGGAGTGGAGACACTGTGAGAGTTGACATTTGCCAGCAACATATTCAATAGTTGCTGTCCCTTAGGTAAGGCCTTGTGTGTGTGTGTGTCTGTGTGTGTGTGTGTGTGTGTGAGTGTGTGTGTGTGTGTGTGTGTGTGTGTGTGTGGGTATTAGAAAGGGTTGTTCACTTCAAATCATATCATGTTGGACTTCAGCAGGTTGTTGAGACATAAATTTGGTGTGTGCTCTCTCTCTCTCTCTCTCTCTCTCTCTCTCTCTCTCTCTCTCTCTCTCTCTCTCTCTCATTTTTTCTCCCTCAAATGCCCCAGTCCCTGTCTCCACGCATTTGTCATATCCGTCACACAGAAACACATCAAAGCGAACGTACACTTTTCTCGGCCGCTGTTGTAACACCGAATCCGTCTTCCTTCCTTCCATCCTTTAAGGCAGAGCACACAGATGTCTCACGTCACTGCCACCTGCTCCGACACCTTCGTTTTTCATTACACGTGAGCTTTCTACTCTTTTACACAGAGCAGGCTCCACTACACACCTAGCTAATAGCCCCTAGGCTAATACGGCACATCTTATTAGCGTGTGCGACTTGAAACATGACCGTGAGCAGTCTGGGCTGAAAGAATTAACCAGGTGCGTACGCTCTCCTGAGCTCCACATCCTGAAGAAGGGTTGAATCCATAAATAAATAGAGGAAAAAAGGCTAAATGAGCGTCGCCTTTACGGCTAACGGGCCTGTCGAGAATACATACTCTAATAATATCTGTCGGTGGTTTTCTTAGTTGTTTTTGCTCTTTTTTGCACGACATGACACGACTTATGGATTATATCTGCAAGCCATGTGACTTAATGGAGCATGAGGCAGACTTCTGGATAATTTTGATATCCTGGACTGAAGATACAGGTCCGTATCTAAATTAGTCCTCTGAAGATGAGGAAAAGCCTCAAAATTAAAGCAAAAAAGGTGATGAAAATAAATGATGTAGAGTGTAATTGCTAGGAAACCTACTGTAATCACTGAGGCTAAGAAGTAGCAGCTATGATAAAGTCTTTGCATCACATGTTCAAGCCTATATAGCAATATACTGTAGCATCTTAGTATTTTCTCAATGAGACTAACTTTTGTAAGTGTTTTTGTAAGTACTGATATAATGTGGGTATGTAAGTCCACCGGAGTGTCGTCAGCCATTTTGAAAATGTTTTGTCATTCAATGTTAGTGCCAGGGGGGTACGGTGGCTTAGTGGTTAGCACGTTCGCCTCACACCTCCTGGGTTGGGGGTTCGATTCCCACCTCCACCTTGTATGTGTGGAGTTTGCATGTTCTCCCCGTGCCTCGGGGGTTTCCTCCGGGTACTCCAGTTTCCTCCCCCGGTCCAAAGACATGCATGGTAGGTTGATTGGCATCTCTGGAAAATTGTCCGTAGTGTGTGATTGCGTGAGTGAATGAGAGTGTGTGTGTGCCCTGCGATGGGTTGGCACTCCGTCCAGGGTGTATCCTGCCTTGATGCCCGATGACGCCTGAGATAGGCACAGGCTCCCCGTGACCCGAGGTAGTTCGGATAAGTGGTAAAAAATGAGTGAATGAATGAATGAATGTTAGTGCCTGGTAGCCTCGCATCAACAAGTGCACTTCTTCTTAGTATTCATCTTGAATTTTTTTATGTTTGTAAACTACATACTTTATAAACTCACACTATTTCTACTACTACTTAAAGGTCTGTAGTGTAGTATGATAGCATTTTTTTTGTATATTAAAAGGGTAAAAAATATCTATACTCAGTCCAGGAAGACTCGGCATTTTACTCTGAATAAAAGCCTCCCTACAGAGACTCTAACCATGTTCTCAGTCCCATAGCATTTTATTATAAAATGCACTTACAATGTCCAAACATTTGTACAGTATGACAAGAGAAATTACAGCTTACACTACAACTCTGAGCCTCAGCTGACCTTTTAAACCATACGGCAGTGCCGGAGAATTGTGCTATAGCATTTCGCAAAGTGATCACTATCATCTAATGTACAGCTAGCGCTTGGTGGCTGATATGCAAAAAAAAAAAATCATCTGAATTCCAAGACAGTGTGTAGAGTTCAGACAGGAATGAACACATTGTCATGAGATGCCATTTAAATCTGAAGCTCTTGTTTTATTTCTCCTTCAATATTTCTCAAAACTAAAGTGCAAACTTTTCTTCCTTGCTTCTACTTTGATCTCGGCTTTACATTTACCAAAGGTCCGCGCGTATTTGTTGAAAAGAAACTCACCGAAGTGTAAAATAACAGTGTTGCAACATTCCTGCAATCACAACGCGACCTGAGATAGATGAAGAATGCTCTCGGAGAAGGACGCTTTTCTTTGAAGTCATAATCCCAACGAGCCGAGTAAAATTTTTCTTGCTTTGGATACCCTTTCTGGGTTGTCTGAGACGTTTAGCCCTGCGAAAGGGCACAGGAGAGGTGAAAGGAATTAGCGTGCGTGCAGATGTGTAGCGACAGCGGCACGGCTGCGGGCCGCAGGTGACATGCGAGGCCTCTGGAGAACAGACAGGTGGAAACGGTAGGAGGAATATCGCAGTAATGAGGGCGAAAGTGAGGTGACTCAGTGTCTTGGCCAATTTCGAGACAAACAAACACAAACGCATAGAAGGTCAAAACACACTTCGGCGTGAGAGTGAACCTTAGTGCCGATTGCCACCTTATCATCCGGAGAAATTGATTCGATGCTGCTGGTGGAAGATGAGTCACAATAAAACACAGAAGCATTAACAGCGGCGCCAGGGCTCGAACCTGCTTGACTTTTGAAAAGGTTCACGCACTTCCAGCTGGAGTCTGAGACACTCTATATAAGAGTGGTGTTAATAGGGCTACACAAGGTGCCTGATGTTTATGAAAATTATCTTAGGCCTCCTGGTGGTCCAGGGTCAGGATCCTGTGCTCTCGTTGCCATGGATCGGGTTCCATTCCCAGGCAGGGAGCTAATCCAGCCGCTGAAGTGTTCACTCTTGGTGCCGGTCCCAAGCCCAGATAAAATGCAGCAGGAAGGACATCTGGCGTAAACCTGCACCAAATCAAATATGCGGACCAGGTGATCTTCTGTGGCGACCCCGAACAGGGAGCAGTCAAAAGAACAACAACACTTGTGTTGACATTATTTCAACTTTTCACCTAACACTGCACCCCCAGGATGAGCAAAGCAGCTGGGTTACATGGTCAAGATGTTACGTCAAGAGCCTGCACTGTTAACAAACCATTAATCACCAGGAATCTTGCCACCTGAGCGGTAACTTAATGGACATGTTTCACATTATAGCGATCTCTTCGGTCAGTAGGACATGATTTGATTTTTCTAGCTAATTCCAGCTAAAATGATGCCTCAAGCTCTTCTCCGGAGCTCGATATGTCCACCGGGACAAAAACTTTATAATTATTGAAGAATAATTATAATCAAATATCAGAGCTGATTGTTGGGTTGTGCACAACAAAGTGGGTTAGAAGTGCACAACAAAGTGGGTTCTCATTGTATTTTATAGGAAACCTATGCTGTTTTAATTAGCATTTTTGAGTCAAACATGACAAACACTGTTCTTATTACACCACTGTAGTGTTTTTTTTTATTCTAATCCATTAAATACAAGATAGGTTGAGAAATATCTCATATTGTAGACTGATAACAGTGCCTTTCTAGCTTGTAGGTTAGCTAGCTGGAAATAAAGACTGCTAGCTAGCTGAAATACAAAAGCACATGGATTAGCCACGATTAGCAATTATGTGTTTATTTTTTTTGTCAAATCTGATGCACTGAACAAAATTTTAACTTTTACATATTAAAATGATATATCCCTGGTTCTGTGAAGCTGAACCAAGCTGTCGAAATGTCTGCTGTTAACGGCGCTACACTATTTAAATTGAATTGAACTGATCATTTTGAAGCAACCAGGACAGTAACCTGCATTAACACGGTATTTTATATGGAAGCTACAGGCAGAAGATAATCTGTTCAAGTCAAGACATGTTGTTATAGCATGCATTAAGAAACTCCACCTCAGGTTACTGACCTTTTTTTTTTCAGCTGAGAAGTCAGGAGAAGATTGTTGTCAGTGGAGATGTGATAGGACTCCGGGGTGAGATAAAGAGGAGGCTTAAAAAAGGAGAAAATAATATCAGGAAAATCTAGAAATATTGTTACTAAAGACAAGCAAGAAGGAAAGAAAGAGGGTATCTGTGCATCTATCCATCCACCCATCTATCCAAATATATATCTATTAATCCACCTATTCTTTCAATCATTCATCCATCCATCTATCCATCCATCCATCTATCCAAATATACATCTATTCATCCCCCTATTCTTCCATCCATCCAGCCATCCATCCATCCAGCCATCTAGCCAGCCATCTATCCCACACAGAGTTTCACACACACAAACACACACACATACACACACATTATGTGACAATTTAAAGATGCCAGTCAGCCTACAACACATGGCTTTGGACTACTGAAGAAAACCGAAGAACCCTGAAGAAACTCCCAAAGTCCAGGGAGAACAATCAAACACAGCAAACACCGAACAGAGACAGGATTTGACTCCAAAAGACAAGATAGCAAGAATTAGTTTTTATTAAATCAGTTTATAGCATAGAACATGAATTTCTATGACAAATATAAATATATAATATGCAGTTCTACCATTTTAGTCTTTTTTAAAGAAAATAATTTCTTTAACGTCCTTGTACCTGAAAGTGCTGAAAACACACAACATGCTTTTAACCTTTACCTCACATTTAGAATATAAATGCTCAGAAATACTGGAGTGGATAATAACATACATAAAGTGTCGTGTTTAGATTAGATAGCGTTTAAGTGCTCAAACCAAAAGTTGTTCATTTCTATCTTTTGTAGTCTATTATTACTGATACGTATTTTAACACGTTCCAGTCCAGCAGTGAGGCTCGTCATTAATTACATTTTTTAAAGATTTTCGATAAACCCAGTGGCATCGTGGGCCCATAAGGTGATTTAAATTTAAGGAAAAAAAAAAGCTTAAGGAAAAATTATGGCTTCTGGAGGCTTAGCACCTTATTCTGGAATGTCCAGGTCAAAAATAATAAAAAATAATTGTTTTTAACAGTAAAACAATTAAAAGATAAATAAAATAAAATTATATATATATATATATATATATATATATATATATATATGAAGATTGATATATATATATATATATATATATATATATATATATATATATATATATATATATATATATATATATATATATATGAAGATTGATAGCTATCTGAAATTCAAATATATATAAGTATATATATATGTATAAGTTACATGTCACATAGATTTTTTTTTTAATGTGAGTATCAAAAATAGAATTTACCAGTAAATAAAATAAATAAAATAAAAGTCTGGGAAAAAAAAAAAATAAAAATCTGGCTTCTGAGCACTTAATTCTAGAAAGTTCAAGAAAAGTGCTTGGTATAAACTAGTACCTTTAAGCACTTTCCTTTAAAGCTAAAAATTGAGATAGAAAATGCGGACTGAAGAATTTTGTTTAATGAAGTTTTATTAGTCACATAGACAATCACACACAAATAGAACTTAACAGTAATGAAATAAAATAGATTAAAACTCAATATATATCTGTATATATATATATATATATATATATATATATATATATATATATATATATATATTTTATTTCTAAAAATTTATATTTATATATATATATTTAATTTTGTTTAATGAAGTTTTATTAGTCACATAGACAATCACACACAAATAGAACTTAACAGTAATGAAATAAAATAGATTAAAACTCAATATATATCTGTATATATATATATATATATATATATATATATATATATATATATATATATATATATATATATACAGATATATATATATATATCTCGACTGTATATGCAGATGACTTTTTTTGTGTATTTTCTATAATATTAATTGCAACACAACACAGCATAAAATGTAGCAGGAGGTTTATGCAATAAAAATAAACAAATAAATGAAATATCGGATAGAGAAGATGGCAATAAAATTTATATTGAAACATTGAGAATATATAGTCTTTTCTGCACATGTAGTTCTATTTCAAAATCGTCACAATAATTTGGGTTCGTTTGAACATTATGTCTTCGTAACTCATTATAAATCCTAAAGTGTCTACAGGATATAATCTATTTAAATGGTCAAAGTGAATAAATCGAATAAAGTCAATGTTTTTGTTAAGTCAGTGTTCTCCCCTGTAAAGGACAAGCTGACCATGCGCTTAGCGGCCCACTTTATGTCTAGCTCTTAATTTTATACCTAAAAATGAACGTTTTATTCGTTCGGAATCATTTTAGCTAATTTAATCAGGCCCCGGAACAGCAATTAGAAATACATCAGCTTTCATATGAGGGACGTTTATTTATTTATTTTCTTTGGACAATCATCCGAAATAGTTTGGATGATGGTTGTTTAGTGCGAGCTAGCGTTTCAGCCCGAGAATGCAGAGTCATGGTATACGGCATGGCTAATGCATCACGGCTCTTTTCGCCGTAGCTCTGACTGTAATGATATGTAAATGGGAATTTCATTACAGTCATAAAGCTACACACACTATTGAGCTGCTGACACATGGCAAACGAGTCGCCATCAAAACTATGACAAAATATAGACACAGCAGTGAGGAGGGAGAAGGTCAGCGGAAAGTAGAATAACTTTTTTTTTTCAGGTAACCTGTCATACGTACTGTACCTGTATACACAAGAAGTACGCTAACACACTCTTCTACGTGGGTCGGACAGCTGCGTGTGTTGCCGAAGATGTCGTTTGGGATTTTCGGTAACGATGATAATAAACATCGCAATCCACATTAGCGTGTGAAAGGATGCTAGCAATTTGGTTTCATACCTTTTTATTGCATCAAATTATTTCTCGAACTCCATTACTGATGGGAACACGACAATCTTTTCTTTTTGCGTGTTTTTTATTATAAATACAGAGTTTCTCGAAGGCTCCAATTTAGACACACATCATGCATTTAATTATGTATGTACATCTCGGAATTGAACAGCGTTATGACCTTTGGGATGCTTAAAGAGCCTCGTTCATTCAGTAAAACTACTGTTTTAATCATTTTTCCATCCACATGCCTGCAGAGGCACATTTACCTCACGGCCTAAATGGATTTTATACAACAAAAATGGCCTTGAAGTCTGATTACGCTGTACAGAATGTAGCTTTTAGAGCAGATTAAAAATAAAATAAAATAAAATAAAAAATCCACGCTCAACCACTTGATCTTAAATAAATAATGTGATCAGCAGCAGCATCCAAGATTTGTTCTGTAATTAAATTATGAATATATATATATATATATATTTTTTTTTTAGTGTAACATATTTTCATTTCATTTACCTCTACATATTTCCTACATTACCCACAATGCCCTTTGACTAGCCGTTCATTGTCATGCACTGGTATTTAGCCTTTGCTTCAAGACTAAAGAAGTTGATGCGGCAGTGCTTTAATCATTTTTCTGTCCAGCTTTCAGCTCTCAACTTCCAAGGCTAACTACTTGAGTCTCTGCTGTTGTGTACCTGTGTTGTGTTATGGGATTTTTGAGTCTTGCAATTATCTCCACTACTTCTACACTTTCTTTTTAACGTCCTGTTGAACGTCGCCGGAGCTAATGGCAAACAACGTCATTGTAGCTGCGCTAGCATTGGCAATGTCTTCCTGTGGAATCAAGTGTTAACTTCTAGGATTAACAAAAATAAGTTTGCTAAAAACACATCACAAATGTTTCAGTATAAACGTAATGTTTCATCGTCCTAGAAAATCTTTTTTGCGCGACAAATTCTTGTACATTACTGACCCCTGACTCTTTCATCCTGGCTCTAACAGCGTGTCCTAATGTCCTCCATGCTCCATTTCTTGGTTGCACCTGCACCAACTAATCAGGAGCACAGAATATTGATTATCTGGCTTTACAGTGTTAAGACCTGGAGCACAACAACACGGTGGACTGATTGGTGGTCCTTCAGGATTGGACCGAGGCTCTGTAACCATTCTCAGCATGAATCATTCCAGGGACTGGCACAGATAACGTGATGTGCTAGTGCTACATGTTGTGCCAAAACTGGCACTGGCAAACCTGACTGAATGAGCAAGTCTATTTAAACAGAGTGTTGCTAAACCACCGAGCAGCTGGGCTAAGAACTGAGCCCAAGAGCCAACTATAGCACACAAAACTCCATCTGTCCAGATATTCCACCTTACAGACAAACACACAGAGGGGAGAAAAAGGGCTTGGATTGGGCGCGGGGAACATCAGGCTAGTGTTAGTGCTCTGGACCTCATTATTCACATGTAACAAGCTCTCGCATGTGTGAAGGAAACATGGCTGATAAGATGGATATGGAGATATGGAGAAGTTTTTTAATTATTATTATTATTATTATTATTATTATTATTATTATTATGGGGGGCACGGTGGCTTAGTGGTTAGCACGTTTGCCTCACACCTCCAGGGTTGCGGGTTCGATTCCCGCCTCCGCCTTGTGTGTGTGGAGTTTGCATGTTGTACTCCGGTTTCCTCCCCCAGTCCAAAGACATGCATGGTAGGTTGATTGGCATCTCTGGAAAATTGTCTGTAGTGTGTGATTGCGTGAGTGAATGAGAGTGTGTGTGTGTGCCCTGCAATGGGTTGGCACTCCGTCCAGGGTGTATCCTGCCTTGATGCCCGATGACGCCTGAGATAGGCACAGGCTCCCCGTGACCCGAGGTAGTTCGGATAAGTGGTAGAAAATGAATGAATGAATGAATGTATTCAATATTTCTACAGTGTATCGTGTAATATTAGACATTGAACCCACGTACTGTGGGGGAGAAACAGCAGGAACCTAATAAACTTTCAAATAGCATTTTCACAACTTTTCTGATGATGCTCAGTGGGCCGTATACCTGAAGAAAGCTTAATGTGAGGAACAAAGCAAGGCTAACCCCTGGGAGGCTAACACCTTCGCTGTGTCGGCTAAGTAGTGAAGCGCAGCTAGCTTCTGTGCACAAATAATTTCAATCTGCTTTCTGAATGTGCATCACTGTCGAAAGTGCCAGAGGATTTCTATTTAAAGATGTGAACGAATCAAAAGGAAAAAAAGAACAACAAAAGAAGAAGGAAAATAAAAGGATAAGTGGGTTGAAAAGGCAGAAATGGCTGATCTTGTAGCTGGTAATTGGGCACAAAAAACTTGATAAAAATAACACAGCCAAACAAGGCTACATCCAAATGCCAGCATATAAATACTTGAAATAATGATTGTATAGAATTAGATTAAGGAAGCAGATTTGAAATATAGAATATAGAATTAGGAAGACTCCAGATTCCAGTATGAACAGGTATAAAGGTTAAAGGTACAGCATACAGGTTATATCCACATTCCACCACATAAACACATTACTAAATGAACCTGCATTGTAAGACATTATGTCATTATCTTCATTTATTATATCACTGACTTAAAGTATTAAATGATTTCATTATTACTAATTAATTATTATTTATTTATTATTTATTTATTATTATTATATTTATTTTGAATTTATTTATGTATTATTTAATATTATTATTTATTATTTCTTAATATTATCTCATCTCATCTCATCTTCTACCGCTTAATTTTATTAATATTAATTATTATTAATGATTTATTATTATTGTGGGGAAGTCGTGGCCTAATGGTTAGAGCGTCTGACTTCTAACCCTAAGGTTGTGGGTTCGAGTCTCGGGTCGGCAATACCACGACTGAGGTGCCTTTGAGCAAGGCACCGAACCCCCACAACTGCTCCCCGGGTGCCGCAGCATAAATGGCTGCCCACTGCTCCGGGTGTGTGTTCACTGCTGTGTGTGTGTTCACTGCTGTGTGTGTGCACTTTGGATGGGTTAAATGCAGAGAACGAATTCTGAGTACGGGTCACCATTTTTACAGTAGCTATATGTCAGGTCATTATCTGTAACAGTTCCACCTACACTTTCCCTCCATTCCACCAGAGGGAACCGTTGCCGGAGTTGTAGCCTGGTCACAGTGTCACCTCGCACTATTACGATTTACATTACATTAAAGCCCTGCTCTTTCTAGCTTACAGTAAGTTGCACACCAAGCTGTTTGTTTGTCGTTGCTCGTGTTTGCTTTCTGGTTTTCAGATTATTTTGTCTTTATGATTCGGATTTGTTCGTGATTAGCTTCTATGGTTGTTCGGATTTATTGCCTGTCTTATGGTTTTGCCTCTGCCTGATGTTTTATGATATACTGCTTCTGATTGTTACTAAATCTCTGAGAATAGATAGTACTCCTTTGGATTCTGCCTCGTCTTTTCGGAACTCTTCACCTGACAAGAACTTAGCAGAGATACTGCGAATGTAAGCACTCATGAGTCAACAAGGAGAAATTCTAGCATCCCATCATCAACAGTTAGTCACGCTCCAAGCTACTAACAAGAAACTTGAAAATGTCGTTCACAGCTGCCCTCCTCCGAATCCACTACTGCTTCTCCGTTGCGTACCAAATCACGTTATACGGCGCTGCCTGATAAGTTTGACAGGTCGGTATGCAACAAAACTGATAACACTTTGCAACGTAGGCGAGTGAGAGCATGGGCTAAATTGGTTATCTGTAATCCCAGAAGTTCACGTGACACTGTGAAGAGTTAAAACTCCAGCCATGGTTCCCTCTCGTGGCTTGGAGGGGAACTATTACACATTTACAGGGTCAAATTTGAATAATTATTTTGTGATTGAAAGACGAATATTTAAACTCATTATCTCATATTATAAGTTATATTTTTTCAGTGTTTTTAAATACTTCCTCATTACGTTAAACTATGTCATTAAGTTTGGCTTAATAACCTATTAGATCAAGATTTTTACACTTAATGAATCATCTCATGATCAGTTCATATATCAGGATGATATGTGAATATTTGGAATTATCTCATATTTCAAGATAAATCAATACTTTGAATCATATTGTTGTTTCATGGTATGTCAAAGTTTTGACTGATCATGTTATTATTTAGAGATTTCATCTTAACCTTCTACATAAAGGTCTGTGACTTATCATATTATCTCATTGTTATCACAATATCTCATTTTTTAGATTTTGTTAATGTTTCAAGATATAACAATTGTTTTGAAAGTCCTTTGAATTATCTCGTTATATCAAGACACCTCATTATTTATTTCATTCATTTAATCCATTTGTTGATGTGTTGCTTTCAGATATCTTCTCATTTTATTCCAAGCCAAAACAAAAAGTTTTGGCACCCCTTAGCGAAGTAGGGCTCCCCTGTCCACCTAGATTTGGATTGAACTCTTCATGATAAGCAACACATGTTTCACGACTGTTTTCATACAAATTTTCATTCATGTATCACAACATATTTCCAGCCTACACACAGAAACTGTCAGCAGCACATCAAGAAATGTGGCAGCGACGTAAATGTTCATGTTGTTTTCTAGATAATAACTCTTGACTGACCCTGTGCACTCAGAGTCGGCGTGGGGAATTCAGACAAGACATTCTCCATAAATGTCAGCCGGTTTGCACAGCTGACATATTAAAAAAAAAAATCTGAATCCATTAAAGCCAAGCGCTGAATTTCAAACTATATCAAATGTCAATGTTAGTGAGAACAAATAATGGAGTGATTCTTTGAAAAGTTTCCATCAAAGTCTGTTTTTGTCCTAAAAGGAAAGCGCTCTATTAAATTGTGTGTGTATTAAAACATACTTCATTTTCTTATATCTCTGTGAAGACTTTTTGTTACAGAACCGACCACTACTGTTTTACTTTAACGTGCGATACGAGACGTTAGCCGGCGATGTGTTAAAATGTGCACGTTCCTTCATGTTCTCCTTTAGCTTAGTTCATCTCCAGTGATGTGAAATCTACACAAATCCTAACAGAAGAGTGAGCATTGTTCTAAGTCAAGCAAATCGTATCTGCTTCAGTTGCAGTCCTTGAATAAAATAGACAGAGAGTCGGCCTGCTTCTCCTTGAGAAAGAAAATTAGAGGTCATCGATTATCCGCAAAACATGAAATAGCTCGAGGGCTCTGTTAAAAGGGTCAGAAGGATTTATTAGAAATGATGGTGAAACCTTGTCAGGTGTTGTATCGAAGGAAAATGATGTATTCTGAACACCACGCTACCTTTCCATGAAATCTTTAACATAGTCACCATGACAACCTGACTGAGTTCTGGGTAAGCAAAAACGCACGGCTGAAACGATTGGTGTTTGTACGCGGTGCTTGAAACTCTTAGGCAACCGATGTCATCTTCTAGTTGGAATTTCAGTAGAAATTATCAGGTCAATGCGTGTGGATCTGGTACCTGTGGAATGGAAGTGTGGAATGAAATATTGGTGTAATCAACCACATGGTCTGGTGAAGCAGGAACCATGAAACTTACAGTCATTCTAGTCCTAGAAAATAAATAAATAAATAAATAAATAAATAAATAAATTTCTCACACCAACGTCTCCTTCCTTCAATTTGATAGATAAATGTAGATATAAATGTAAAAAAAAAATGTAAATAATAAATCCTTAGACAAAACATCATTGCATCGATCATTATATTGGTAAATGAGCAATTCCATATTTATTTATTTATTTATTTATTTATTTATTTATTTATTTATTCGTTTATTTATTTATTTGGTAATTTATTTGTTTAATTTTTTTATTCCATATTAGCTTTTTTAAAGGGTTGTTTATTTCTTTCATGCATATCATGTTTGTTTGTTTTGTTCATCAATTCTCAGGATCAACAGGTCAAATAACAAAGAAGCTAACTAAATAACTGACTAAAGACCTAAATAAATAAATAAATAAATAAATAAATAAATAAATAAATAAATAAATAAATAAATAAATGGGGGCCACGATGGCTTAGTGGTTAGCACGTTCGCCTCGCACCTCCAGGGTTAATTAGGTAAGTTAAGGTAGTCTTAAGTAAACCAGGTCGTAAATGTTTACTAGGCTATTCATTTGTAAAGAAGTTTTTAGCCGAGTTTGATCGTCCCTGAGCATGTGATGTGCTCTCAATCAGGACTGAGTGACAGATCCAAATCACTAAGTACTGTTAAATTCACCCATAATTCATAATTGTCTTTAACATTTTAACATTTCTGTTGATTTGACAGCAAACTGATGTTTGTTTACCCTCTTTAAACATTTAGTGGTGTTTGAAATGGACTTAATTGGGAAAATATGATCATATGGCACGAACCTGACAGGAATAATACATTAAAGTGTGGTTAGAAAAAATTAAAATCAATCTAAAATTATTTGTAACAATTTTGATTGCTCGCCTTTATATCCTCAGTCATTTGTGAAAAATAGCCGAATTTGTTCTGATGCAACTCGGCTTCCATCACGCAATAAAATATAAATACATAATCACAGAACTTTTCAAAAAATGTACCTAATTGTCAAAAAAGTCCAGAACAAGTTCTAGAAAATATACAATATTAGCATTACTATTAGGATGGATTGCTAGGAAGGTAGTCAGCACTGAGGTATCGATTGCTAGCATTAAGATTGAATTATACACGATTGATAGTTGCTAACATTAGAATTGAATTATACAGGATTGCTAGCAAGCTAGATATCACAGACGCAACAGTTGCTAACATTACGATTATGCAGGGTTGGTAGTGAGCTAGTTGTCTTTAAGGTAAGAGTTGTTAACAGTAGGATTTAATTATAGAGGATGTTTAGAGAGCTTGATATCGTAGAGGTAACAGTTGTTAACAGTAGGATTTGATTAAACAAGATTGCTAGAAAGCTAGTTATCTTTGAGGTATCGATTGGAAGCATTTAGATCGAATTATACAGGATATATAGCAATTTATATATTTCTGAGCTAGCAGTTGCTCACATTAGAATTAGATTATACTGGATTGCTAGGAGGGGGGGCACGGTGGCTTAGTGGTTAGCACGTTCGCCTCACACCTCCAGGGTTGGGGGTTTGATTCCCGCCTCCGCCTTGTGTGTGTGGAGTTTGCATGCTCTCCCCGTGCCTTGGGGGTTTCCTCCAGGTACTCCGGTTTCCTCCCCCGGTCCAAAGACATGCATGGTAGGTTGATTGGCATCTCTGGAAAATTGTCCGTAGCGTGTGATTGTGTGAGTGAATGAGAGTGTGTCTGTGCCCTTTGATGGGTTGGCACTCCATCCAGGGTGTATCCTGCCTTGATGCCCAATGACACCCCGTGACCCGAGGTAGTTCGGATGAGTGGTAGAAAATGAGTGAGTGAGTGAGTGAGTGGATTACTAGGATTGCAGTGGTAACGGTTGCTAACATTAGCATTATGCAGAATTGCTGGAAAGCTAGTTATCTCTAAGGTAACAGTTACTAACATTAGGATTTAATTATACAGGATTGCTATCAAGTTAGTTATCTGAGCTAACACTTGCTAATATTAGATTTTAATTATGCACTATTGCTAGCAGCTATCTCGGAGGTACTGTTTGTTAACATTAGAGTTCATTTAGTCAGGATTGCAAGCAATCTCTGATGAAACAACAAGTTCAGAAACAAGTACTGAGCATTGTTAGCAGGCTAGTTAATATTAGCATCAGGGTGTTGTATTGTATTGTTTGCTAGGAAACATTCAGTCTAATTCTGTCAGATTAATGGTTCTCGTTTGTGTTGTGTTTCAGTGTAATTTATTACAGACCAAACTGGAAGTCCGAGACAAATAACTGGATTAAACGGTCGATTTGTAGCTAACCTCAAAGCTCAAAGTGTGTGTGTGTGTGTGTGTGTGTGTATTGGGGTGGGGGATTGGGGGTTTGTGTGTGTGTATGTGTGTGGGGGGTGACTTTGTTTCTTTGTACTCTATTTTTCTTTTTTTCTTATTTATTTTTCTATAATTTTTTTATTTTAAATCGACGTCTCTGTGTCACTTCTAAACGTCTGCGTGCCGTCGCGGATCAATACACACAGGAGAGCAGGGAGGCCTGAAAAGTTCCTCGCCACACCTTCAGTAATCTCCATTAGCCACTCAAACCCACTTTGCATTGATCCACACAGAAAGTCTGGACATCAATAACACACACACACACACACACACACACAATACATTCAAGTCAGTACATCACTTTGATCCTTCTCAGTATTTAAAAAGATTCTCTTATTGAAAGTTAAGTTGCTGTGTGTGTATGTGTGTGTGTGTGTGTGTGTGTGTGTTGTGTTTTCCATAGATGAGCACCGCATCCTGTTTACAAGCGTTAATTGTGATTATCCACTGATTAGTAATGACCTCTGAAAGCACAGCACTTGGAATCAACATTCGTTGAACTACAATAATATGCGATAAAATCTGAGCAATAAAACATCGTCCTTTCTGTAGGAAGATATCGGGTTTCAGGATGACACGATGATGCAGTTACTACCGGTTTACATTCGTGAAATGATTCACTCATTGACTCGTCTTGTGTCCAGGAAGTACGCTGACTTTTATTAACGTACATGAAGTACTTTATATCTCTTTATAGTAACATTTAATGCCATAGAACAGTTATAGCAGTTCTCTCACTAACCTTTCTTTCTTTCTTTCTTTCTTTTTAAAGATATTTAATAAAAAAGACTCCTGTATAACTGACTTTACACGTATCATATTGCATTGCATTCTGTTTTTGTTCTTAAATATTATTTATTTAAAGTAGAATCCGAAAGGATTAGCTGGGTTTTCATTTTGCTGCAAGTTGTATATTGTATATAGAATCTTGAATCATTTGATCATCTTTTTTTTTTTAAATAAAATCTTTTACATAAAAGTTTGTTTTCATCCTCGGCTGTTATATTAGTACTAGGCTTAGATAACGTTTAGGTTCATTCATACAAGTCCTTGGTTAAGTCGCTATTAGAAAAAAAAAGATAATGTTTCAGATCACGACGAGGACACGAATAAATCAAATTTTCCGACCAATCGGAATGGAGAATTCAGGTCTGTGTGTTAAGGCAGAAATAAAGCACAGGTGATTATACGAAGGTTTTGGTTTTGATTCACTACAAGTCACAACAGACATAACGACACACTATGTGTTTGTGTGTGTGTGTGTGTGTGTGTGTGTGAGTGTTGGCCTGGGCCAGTAATGCCAGTGAATACGATAAGGGATTAGAGGGTTATGAAGAGTTCCAGGCAATATCCGAACAGATATGTGTGCTGTAAATTGAATTGGTATCACATATTCGTCCTGCTGATGCTGCACTGAAAGTCCATACACTTCTACACTTCTACTGCAGGATATCAACGACGCTTTTCCCCTTCACTACACACACACACACACACACAGACTACAGTAGCGAAAAGCGTCTGGTGACACGCATTAGCCTCATACACCTGCAGGCAGGATTGAGGAACCTGAACCAGCATAAAGTAGTCGCAAATCCAATTCTGCCACTTCCTGAATTTCTTCCTGTAATTGGATAAATTGCCATTTTGTCGGTCTCAGAGAGAATGTCGGAGTCGTTCGGGTTTCAGGCAAGGTGGCGCATTAGTCAGCTCAAATGAAGCACACTTGAGGAAGTAAAGAACACTCGGCACACCGTAAAGCTGCTGATTTACACGGTAAATCATTTCGGTAAGTCTAGCTAAGTTGCTATCAATCATAGATAACAATATAAACTAGAACGTACATTTCTTGAAGAAAATGTGAATGGTGCTTGCACGTGGCAAATCCTGGAGGCTAGTCGAGACGGGCATGTGATGCCATCTGAATACTCTTGAGGAAGTTTTCCTCATTGTGCTGAGTGTTTTGATATGTCACATGTCCATGTTGTAAAATTTTTTTTGATTTTGCATATTTTAGGGGCGGGGCTGCGGCAGAACCGGAAGGCCATTCGGTACACCGATTTAAAAGTTTGTTCAGAGTATCACCCTAAAGGAGCTGGCCGAGTTATAAACCTCCAAAGTTTATAATGGGAGTCTATGGGGAAAAAAGGCCATTTTGAGACCCGGTACCGGAAGTACCGGTACGCGGATCACTTAGAAAAGTAATAGCACACCTCTCCTCAATGAGCCGGTCGATTTCACGTGTCATTCATGGGTCTAGGACAAAAGCTGCGGGACAAGTTACGCGCCGAAATTTTGTCCGGAAGAGTATGCACAATAGTGGGGGGGTGTGTGTGTGTGTGTGTGTGTGTGTGTGTGTGTGTGTGTGTGTGTGTTTATGCTGCGGCACCTGGGGAGCAGTTGGGGGGTTCAGTGCCTTGCTCAAGGGCACTTCAGTCGTGGCCGGCCCGAGACTCGAACCCACAACCTTAGGGTTAGGAGTCAAAATCACACTAAATTTAATTTGTATTGATAATGTATTGATTTTAAGTTATCAACACATTATTTAACATCAAATTATCTAAAGTACATAGCAGGTAAAATGTTAGCTATACATTTACACGCGTGCATCTAAATTAACGGGAAATGAAATTGATGGAGTTATGACCGCCATGTGGCTGTGTGTCATTAATCACGTGACCTCGCATGAATCATCATGCCGATCAATACGAGCTCATCATCACCTGCGTGTGCGCAGACAGTCGGTGAGTTATTACTCAGACGTGTCTCCTGATGCTGATGCTCATCACGTTATCATCGGGGCTTCCTGGAGCTTTGTCGCGCGTAACCTGGAATTCATTTCATGCTCACGTTCATCACGGACTTTACGTCATCGATTTAGCGCAACAAACAAGTTAAAGTCTATGAGCAAAAGTCTGTGCACTGTGTACCACACTTAGATATGCTTGATGAACATCTCATTCCAGATTTTGGTCTCTGTTTGCTGAAGAGCTCCATTCTTCCCTTCTGGCTTTCAGATAGATTTTTGGAAAGCACATAGCTGTAGGGATTTGTGTTCATTCAACCACAAGGGCATTAGTGAAGGAAGTTGGGCTCTGATATCATGGTGCAGTCGGTGTTCCAGTTAATCTCTGAAGGTGTTCAGAGTCACAGGTTGAGTCAGAGTCAGGGCTCTGTGAAGGACTCGAGTTCTTCCAGTTTAACCTTAACCTCCACACCATGTCTTCATGAAGCTGCTTTGTAGAGTAATACTGTATGTAGAGTAAGTTCTGGATCTTAATCTGAGCTGTTGTTCGCATGATCTTATTCATCAGAATGTTTTATTTCCAGGAGAACATCTCAAACTATCAAAATCATTGGATCCAGGGATGAATTTATCATGTCCTTGATTTATATTTTGATGGCTTCATTCATTTATGTCCATGAGCACCATTTACATTTAGGATACCATCAACCTCCAACCTCCATTACTCACCAGTGTCACCCAAACGAGGACGAGGTCTCCTTCTGAGTCTGGATCCTCTCAAGACTGAAATTATTCTTGATTAATCACCTGAGAGAACTAATAAGCATAGAACAACACCATCGATCAACAATGCTATACATTAGAACAAAATACTACCACACCAGTCAGAGCAAGGCATAAAAATATGTATACATTTATACAGAAGATAAAGTGATGTGCTGGATCAAGTGCTATTTTATAAGTTATAAGAATAATGAGGATTGGAACCATGTCAATAAACAAAAGTTTTACTGGTTAATGTTATAAGTAAAACTAAGATTATTCATACAGTGATTTTATCCAAATGATTTATTTAAATACTTGCTTCTAAATAAAAAAAAAAAAAAGAATAAAAAAATATTTTCACATTTTCTCTCCCTGATTTTTTTTCTTCAGGTTTGAAGCTTAAAGCTTATGTGTAAATGTGGTGGTACAGACACTATTCAGTATCTCTTTCTTTCTATTTTAACAGTTTCTTTCTTTCTTTCTTTCTTCTGTTATTTAACACTTTCTGACCAATCGGGGGGGGCACGGTGGCTTGGTGGTTAGCACGTTCGCCTCACACCTCCAGGGTTGGGGGTTCGATTCCCGCCTCCGCCTTGTGTGTGTGGAGTTTGCATGTTCTCCCCGTGCCTCGGGGGTTTCCTCCGGGTACTCCAGTTTCCTCCCCCGGTCCAAAGACATGCATGGTAGGTTGATTGGCATCTCTGGAAAATTGTCCGTAGTGTGTGATTGCGTGAGTGAATGAGAGTGTGTGTGTGGGTTGGCACTCCGTCCAGGGTGTATCCTGCCTTGATGCCTGAGATAGGCACAGGCTCCCCGTGACCCGAGGTAGTTCGGATAAGCGGTAGAAGATGAGTGAGAGAGAGTGTGACCAATCAGATTCAAGAGTTAAACTGTGATACAATATTTACTGATAATCGATATTTTTCATGCATGATTTCTCTCTGCACTTCCAAAGGTTTGTTGGTCTTTTCTTAAGTTTTCTGACAAATTAATAAAGATCTTTTTATGACTGATGTAAAAGAATTCATATTAAAAGCTACAAGCACAAGCTGCGCCCCTCATCTGAAAGGTCGAGTCCCAATGTTACTTTTGATGAGTCATAGAAAGAAATCTTTGTAGTCGAATCTGCAGTCATGTACTTATTTATTATATATATATATATATATATATATATATATATATATATATTTTTTTTTTTTTGTGAAGACAAGATGTCAAAAATCTGTTCTTCCTGTAATAAAGACATTTCTGTACTACTGTAACAATTATCTCAAATGATTTCTGTCTACATTTTCTTGTATAATTGATTTCAAATCTCAGCTCCTTTCTGTCATTTTTACTTCTCGTGCTGCCAGTCAAACTCAGAATACCTGACAGTTGTCATGACGATATGAACGTGAAGCAGCAGGATGTCAAGTTATACACCTTGTGATGGCTCTGAAGAGAAAGAGAGAAAAACAAACAAAAAAAAAACATGCAAAAGTACATTGATATTTTGGCAGAAGTTTAAATTGTGATATGCAGAACGGAGCTCAGGCTCAACTCCCTTCCGTACTAACACGCTCGGAGGACGACAAGAATTTGACCGTAAGATCTTCGGGTTTTGATTTCACAGCGTTCCTGAAAACGAAAAGCTGTTACTGAAACCAGATTTGGAGCTAGTGCCATTTTGGTAAATGTCCAAAAAAAAATGTTAGGTGACTTAAAGAAATTAGAAAGCTTCTTATGACTTATCTCAGACACTTTACTTATCTTTCTTCCTCACTATCTCAAACCTGACAGAAGGTGAGTGATGTCATTTCTCTCTCTCTCTCTCTCTCTCTCTCTCTCTCTCTCTCTCTCTCTCTCTCTTGCTCTCTTTTACACACACACACACACACACACACACACACACACACACACACACACACCTTTAATAAATCCTTTAATAAAGTGGCCCTTAAATCAAAACTGGTGTCTGTGAGCGGAAAGATAGATTCTGTACGAGTTCTCCGTCTCTCTATTCATTTCTCCTTTAGAAGGTCTAACTCCTACCCGTCAGAGCGTGTGTGTGAATTTCTCTACAGTAGTATCTCATTTCTTCCTGAGGAAAATAAATCCCTGAGAATAAATAGTTTAGTATAAATAGTTGTGATTTACCAACATGATGGATGTTGCTACTTCAGACATACTGTAATGATCAAGAAGACGATTCCATCTTTATTCACCTTCTCTAAGAGTAAAGAGTCAGGAATCTCATTTTATTTCATTCTATCTTATTCTATACAATTCTATCTTATTTTATCTCGTTTATCTCATCTCAATTCTCAAGTCAAGCAAAGACGCTTTTATTGTCATGTCAGCCATACAGTATGTAGCTGATGTAGTACATAGTGAAATGAGACAACATTTCTCCAAGAACATGGAGCTACATAGAACAAAGTCAGATCTACAGTACATACAACACCGAGCTAAGATCTTCTTTCTAAGTAAGTTGTCTTCAATCTCATTCTGTATCATTTTATCTCATTTTATAAATAATATTATTTTATCTCAGGTCATTTATGCGTTACTCTAAAGCACACTCTAGGAAATTATCTCTAAATTACTGTTCTCTGTACTGTATGTCACGATTTCTATAAGCTACTATGAAGTAGAGGTCTTCACGGGTCCACTTAGATCCGAAAACCCGAGGTCCGACCCGAGACCCGAGCGGGTTTGGGTTTAAAAGTTTCACGTGTGCCTCGGACACGGGTCGGGTATAATAATAGCGGCATCGGGTCTCGGGTTATTTAAAATGAATGTGTTTTTACCGAACAGACCCGAGAAGACCTGAACTACTGTATCTCGCGTGTGTGCATCGAGTCGAGTCCTTTTCCAACCTCTTCTCTGTTTGCCAAGACCGCTTGCGACATCGTGTTGCTGGCGGCAAGCTAATTTTCGTTGAAACAGACCTGTCAATCAATTTTGAATCCACGCTGTAGCGGTTACTTATCTGTCTGACTGGTGTGTGCAGGGCTGCATCGGTGTGTGCAACATTCGGGTCCAGTCGGGTTAAAAAAAATTGCCAACGGATCGGGTCGGACTCGGGTCTAATTTTTTCGGGTTTGCCTCGGGTCGGGTCTTTCTTAAAAAAAAAATTAAATTATGCACGTCGGGTTCGGGTAAAAAGTGATTCGGGTCACTTCGGGTCGGGTACATTTCTTTAGACCCGAGAAGACCTCTGCTATGAAGTGCGTTTCGGTTCTTAGCCGGTGTCACGGCACGACGTATCCCGAACGCTACTGGCTGTAATAAAGGAGGTAGATACGTCAGCATACGACACAGGGAGCCTGAAAAGTCATAACACAGCACAACAGGGAAAATGTGAAATGCTTGGCAGCATGAGCCACATGTTCCGAGCGACGTGTGTACAGAATCGAGGCTCTCAGGCAACAAGGTTTCATATCACAGTCACAATACTCCAGGCGATATTGTTTCTCACTTCTATTCACAGGTGGTATTTTTAGCAGATGAATTGCTTTGGGAAATCTGTAGAATTATTTTTGCTTGGTGTGTTTTATTTCTAAATAAAAGAAAGAAAGACTGTGACGTCACAGTATCAGCATTATAACACGGTTATTATAGTCTAATAAATATGTAATAACTATTTACATACGGCTGGGACGCTACATCTACTCTTCTTGGCTAACAAGGGATGTCGTTGTACTGTTAGCAGATGTTAGGATCTAGTAATGTTAGAATAATTTCCTGCTAGCATTGTGAGTGCTACGTTCATCCCGTTTCCATGTTTACATTTATATTGCGCTGTATCATACATTCTCTTAAAGAGAATATAACGTCGTCGTTGTGTTAGCCGGGCGTCTGTTTTAACCGGAAACAACGTTTAGCAAGTATTGCATTTAAATGCTAGTATGCGCTAGCTCTTTTCTCGCTTTCCTTCAGGATTGTTTCTGAGCCGTTCTAGCCGCAGAGTTTGTTATTCTGCTAAAACCTCTTTGCTCTTCGTTTCAAGTTTTCATATGTAGCTAGCTAGCTAATGATACGCACCAAGCAAAACAGCCTTGTGGGATAGTATTTTAGCAAGTAGCAAGCTAATCACATATATTTGACATGGTGTTACATTAGCTAGTCAATTAGTTCACTACCTCCACCCTTACAGTACGTATGATGAGAAATGTACAGTTTATAAAGTTTTGTCCACTCTGCGAGGTTTTGCGGTAACTTCCCTTTCCTGTTTGCCCTGGCTCAGTGAACGGCATTATGGAATTGCTTATCCTGAGAAGGACACATTCATCCCTTATCAATTCTGTCCAAAGCTAGTGATTATCAAAAGTCTTTCAAATGGACAACTTTTATCTTCATCGCACACTACCGCTTCCCAAACATGTCGTCTACCTAGGGAGCTCCCTTCTGATTGGAACACAAAGATTTTGTGAATATTATGATCTTGTCTAACTTCAATTTCCATCACTTGAATCCCTCCAGGTGCTGTGGACTTTTGTATGTGGAATAAAGTGCTGGCGATATTGTCTCACTGGAGAGACGGCATATTCAGCCGTGGAGAGATTTTAATGAGACATTCGGCGCAGTCAGGGAGCGCTTTTAGTTCTGGCTCCTGCTATTTCAATCTGTTTGATGTTCACAAATGCACTGTTAGCGCTAGCAAACTGGAGCTATCAGACACCATTATGAATCATGTAGCTAGGATTAAGGTAGATTTGGCCATTAGGCTGTGTATGTGGTCTGGAGATAATTTTCTCACCTTTTGAGAATTTATTTTACATAACACCTGAGGACATTTTGTACCAAACCAACCATGATTAGCTTCTCTACATGGACAGCCATGACAGGTGTTAATGTTCTCGGCACCTCAGAGGAAAGGTACGAGCTCGACTTCCAGGATGGATTGGATCAGGAATGGTGAGGAAAAGGTAAAGCAGGAAAAAAATAAGTGAGATTGTTTTTTTAACTTTTACGATCACTGAAACCAATTGGACTGATTAGCTCGATAGTTAGCTATATAGTTATAGTTATATGTTTCATCTGTGTTTTCATTTCTTGGTAAAGTTTTCTAAAATATATAAGTTGCATCCAAATGCGTACAGATTCCCAGGTTTTGGCTGAATTTGCATCAATGTGCTGACACAAAAAATAAAAACACAGATGAAACATATAACTATAACTAACAATACCTCTTTTTTTTAACAGTTAATGCTCTTAATATGTTGTTTTTTAAGTGTTGTGGTGAAGTAGATGCTTTATGATTATAGTGGATTCAAACAATACTGAACATATTCGAGTCTGCGCTTTAAAACTGGACAAACACTCGTCTGACTACTTTATATACGTCCAGAGGATGTAAAATCGAGGCCCCCTGATGGCATGTGAGAGTCTTTGATTTTCTGAACAGTGTTCTAAAAGTTTCCACTATGATCTGTGACTCAAATCAAAAACACAGATCTTTTAAAAGAATTTAAAAGCTACACAAAAATAGCTTGGGTTTGCAGATGTACTGCTCGGTGAAGGTTGTGGGAGCCTTATGGAATTACACACTTATCCAGAGCAACTTACATCTCTCTTTTTTCAAGTACAACCAAGCAATGGAGAGTTAAGGGCCTTGAACAGGGGCCCATCAGTGGCAGCTTGTGAACCTGGGATTCAAACTCACAACCATCTGATTGGTAGTCCAACACCTTAACCACTAGGCTACCACATCCCCTAGTAATTAAGGTGTTGGACTACTAATTGAAATGTGAGTACGAGTCCCAGTTCCAAAAGCTGCTACCTCTGGGCCCCTGAGCAGGGCCCTTAACCCTCAGGTGTATAAATAAATGAGATAAAATGTAAGTCACTCTGAACAAGTGTGTCTGCAAAATGCTGTCATTGTAAATGTACTACAAATCTAGAAAAGTTCCTAAGTATATCGTGAGAGTGCTAGTTTACTGCTCTCATTGTTTGCATCACTACAACTACACAAATCACAAATGTCTAAGGATGTACAAACCGACCACGGGATATGTGCAGCAGCCATCTTGTGTGTGTGTGTGTGTGTGTGTGTGTGTCTGTGCACACTGAAAAAAGCTATAACATAATTTGGACCAATAATAGATCTAAAGTGGGTTGAAAATGACGCACACACCAGCTGACCATGAAAGCAGCAAAAAAAAAAATAAATAAATAAATATATATATATATATATATATATATATATATAATAAGAAAATAAATAATTAAATAAATAAATAATTGGCTAGTATCCAGCCACAATAAAATCTAGGCAGTAAAATATCACTAATTTATATTTGTGTGTTGATGTAAATCTCCTCCAATGTGCCTCACATCACAGCCAGATGAGCAAAAGTAATGTTAGTTACTTGTGTTCGTGGCCAATTACTTCAACACTGCAGTTTATTTACTGTGCTGATGAATCCTAATTACTCACATATAGCAACATGCTTTAAAGTGAAATCAAATATTATACAGCAAATCACAGCTTTGTAGAAAGATGCAGCCCACACACACACACATACACACACACACACACACACACACACACACACACACAAAAGTGTTTGTTTTATTCCCAATGCAATGTGGCAAAGTTATGATGCTTAGGCTGTAAGTCATTAAACTTAATGATTGGCATAATGGGGTTGAGCTACTGCCAGAGGGATGAGGGGGAATCAGGTGGAATTACCATCAGAGGGTTGACACCCACACACACACACACACACACAAACACACACTCACACACTCACTCATGCAAATTCACTGCCATCGACAGGTAGAACTGGGATCATCTTGATTATGATGGATATCATTACATGCATAGGGAGGGAGTGTTTAAAAAAAATTATAAGAGAGACAGTGATAGATAGATAGATAGATAGATAGATAGATAGATAGATAGATAGATAGATAGATAGATAGATAGATAGATAGATAGGTGACTAAAACTATACATAGCTAGGAGAGAGAGAGAGAGAGAGAGAGAGAGAGAGAGAGAGAGAGAGAGAGAGATCTGTATCCGAGCTTTGCTAACATGAAAACAAATGAAAACAAAGCAGTGTTTGAAGTTTAATTTAGCAGATAGAGAGACAGACGGAGAGATGGAGACGGAGAGACAGACACACGGATGGACAGAGTGCTTACAAAGCATCAGTGTCGATGCTGAGGAGATTTGACGTGTCGTCAGATATCAAACAGCTGTCTGGATGAGAATTTCATCTCATTACTGGATCTGTCTGTTGTTTGAGAAATGTTTCTGTTCCACAGCTATTTATACCCACGTCTCTCTGCTGTCATCCAGCACGCTAGCTCCCTCCCTCTATTAGTGTCATTACTGCTAATGCTCTGCCTGCTTAATTACCAATCCTCATTCACAGACAAAGGAAAATGAAGTGTAACTGTATCAAACCTCATATTGTTTAAAGAGGATAGCGTAGGAAATGCTACAAAATGCTAATCTTTGACCTTTAAATATTAAAGCTCGTAATTACAAAAGAATTAAAGGTGCTTTATTAAACAGGGTCTGCAGACGTTTGTGTCTTTCACGGAAACGTAACTGCATGTGGCGGCAATTTGACGTTTTGCCTTATGTGACCTTCGAAACGTTTCTAGCTAATGGCACAACATACAGAATTACGTCAATGTAAACAAATAATTTAGTATCTCCGATGATGACGGCCAATAGGAAAGCTCAAAGACTATGACGTCATCGAGAGAATAATAACGTAATAACAGCATAATAAAACACTGTGGAACACTCACTCACTCACTCATTTTCTATCGCTTATCCGAACTACCTCGGGTCACGGGGAGCCTGTGCCTATCTCAGGCGTCATCGGGCATCAAGGCAGGATACACCCTGGACGGAGTGCCAACCCATCGCAGGGCACACACACACTCTCATTCACTCACACACTACTGACAATTTTCCAGAGATGCCAATCAACCTACCATGCATGTCTTTGGACCGCTGGAGGAAACCGGAGTACCCGGAGGAAACCCCCGAGGCACAGGGAGAACATGCAAACTCCACACACACAAGGCGGAGGCGGGAATCGAACCCCCAACCCTGGATGTGTGAGGCGAACGTGCTAACCACTAAGCCACCGTGCCCCACTCACTGTGGAACAGAATAGAGATAAACTACATCAACCACAGATACACACAAAGAACGAAGAACTGCGCCATTATCATCTCTATCTCCATCGGGTCTTCTGCTAAAACTATGAAACAAATATAGAACTTTAGTTAATGATGTTTGCAGGAAGAAGGCTTATGCATGTCTGAAAAAAACACCATCATACCCACTGTGAAGCACGGTGGTGGTAGCATCATGACACAGGGCAGCTTCTCTACAACAGCTACCAAGAATACAGAGGTTACACCATACTGAAGGAAACATGAATGGAGTAATGGCTCGGGAGAAGACTGTAATATCATCGGGCCAAGAAATTGAATCTGGGGAGTAGATACTATTTCACCATGACTACAGAAACAATCATACAGCCAAAAGAAAGGCCTTGAACGGTCTAACCAATGAATCTTGTTAAACATTTATGGAGGATTATGAAATTGCCATCAGAGGAACCAGCAGAACACAACCTACAGGGAATTGACGATGATTTGCCAAGAGGAACGATCCAGATAAAAAAATAAAAAGCCAATTATTCCTGGCTGTAGATATCTGGAAGTTGTAAGTGCAATAAACAAACAAAAAAAAATACTATTGTTCATTTTTTGCTCTAATGATAAAAAACAAAATGTCCCGCCTCTTATCGGAGCCTTCGCTTAAACGTCACGTGCACGTTTTAAAACCGACTAAAACCACGAGAGCTTCTAGATTCATTCATTCATTCATTCATTCATCTTCTACCGCTTATCCGAACTACCTCAGGTCACGTGGAGCCTGTGCCTATCTCAGACGTCATTGGGCATCAAGGCAGGATACACCCTGGACGGAGTGCCAACCCATCGCAGGGCACACACACACACACTCTTATTCACTCACGCAATCACACACTACGGACAATTTTCCAGAGATGCCAATCACCCTACCATGCATGTCTTTGGACCGGGGGAGGAAACCGGAGTACCCGGAGGAAACCCCCGAGGCACGGGGAGAACATGCAAACTCCACACACACAAGGCGGAGGCGGGAATCGAACCCTGACCCTGTGGGTGTGAGGCAAACGTGCTAACCACTAAGCTACCGTGCCCCCCCCCCAGCTTCTAGATTAAGTCGTTTAATTGAATCAAACGTCTTTCGTTCTCTGAAAACTGTCTGAAAACTGATGTTTAAGCTCCAGCGCATCGATGTTTCACGGTCAATTTAACTAAGGGCCTTTAATGTATGTGTTAAAGCTCACGACTGCATGAGATTTATGCCAGATAACACCGACTCGACGTGTTCACACACAGCACAGATCCACATCAGACTCTGACCGGCTCTTCATTCTCATTCTGCTCAGGTCAGCCGTGAAGCGATAAGTGAAACAGGCCACGACACTTTAAGTGCTTTTCATCAACTTTATTCTGAGGACAGAATGATGTGGACGCTGGATACAGCTTAAGTGGTGTTTCTGAATCAAGCTAAACAATGAGTCTCGAACTGTTTCGAACGTGAGCTCTCTCTTTTTTTAGAACTGTTTAAAAAACCCACAGTAATAAAAGGAACTACGATTTCTAGGCAGTTCATCACGCAGTAATGTATCGCTTCTACTCCAATAGATACAACAGTAAAAATACCGGGTTTATGTCGGGTAATTCTTGTGCCAAGCTCTGAGGTTTAACAGACTACTGGAAAACTGCCCAAAACCGGCCACATGTCTCCGTAACTAGGTGTCAAATCTAATGCTAATTAAAGTCTATCATAAAAAAATTGGCCACACAATACGAACAATATTCTCATCTCATTTGTTATATTTTAGCATCAAATAGCAAAACGAGCTCACAGATTTTAATACTGGCTCCTCGGTTCTATAATTGTTCCCTAAGTGACTTTCATGCTGTAGTGAATCACACAGTGTTGATTGGCGTGTGTCTGAACTGCGTCGTCGGAGCGTATCGCTATCGGCGAGTGACAGAACGAGTCAGAAACGAGATACGCGACAATCGTCGCTGTGTTTTCACGACATAAACACGGTGCTGTTCTGTTCGCGTAACAGTTGAAGGGCCGCTTCAGATTCTTCGCTCAAGTGGAAGTGGAAAATTGCTAAAATCTAAGAGTACAAAGAAAGGACTAGATTTATCACGTTTGCCTTGAACCTCAGACTCAGTGTCATTACTGAGGAATTAGATAAATAAAATAATAAATAGAATAAAAATCTCACTCACTCTCTCTTCAAGTCTTTCTCCCTCCATTTTCTGTGTACTGTATCAGCTTTTTTTTGTCTCTCTTCTCCTGTTTCTTTTATTCATCTGTCTCTTTCTAACTTTCTCTTGATCTATCTATCTATCTATCTATCTATCTATCTATCTATCTATCTATCTATCTATCAGTGATTATTTATTTACTGCATTCACACAAATAGTTCAGTATACAAAAGTATTTCTCTCTCTCTCTCTCTATCTCTCTCTCTCTCTCTTTCTCTCTCCCTCCATTTTTTCATTTTATGTCCATTTTATATTCTTTCTCCTTTTCTGTATGTCTGTTTTGAGCTCTCTCTTGATCCTGCATTTGCAATCTATCTATCTATCTATCTATCTATCTATCTATCTATCTATCTATCTATCTATCTATCTATCTATCCAGTGTACCATATTTGCACACATAGTTCCGTATACAATAATACAAAAGCTTTTCTCTCACCAATTTCCTATCAGATTTCCTGTCTTCAGTCTGTAAAACCAATTCAGTACTAAATGTGAAAAACAAAGTTTCCAAAGAGAGTGAAGTCCATGAACATGAACATGAACATGAACATGAACATGAACATGAACATGAACATGGTCAGAGGAACACAATCACACACCACAATCGGAACGTGTTTGTCCCGAGCCCCACTGGTGGTTAATGATGTAATTAGCACTTAAACATGCAGGTCAGCTTACAGGAGAGAAGCCTACAGATCCTAATCTTACACACACACACACACACACACACACACACACACACACACAAGTCACATTTTTATCATGTGAATCACAAGGCTGTTTGGGACTTTTGACCTTTTTCGAATCCCCATGAAATACACGGTTTACTTCAAGAAGTCAAGTTCAGTCCTTCCCTGAGGCTGTGTGTGTGTGTGTGTGTGTGTGTGTGTGTGTGTGTGTGTGTGTTAGTTTGAGACTTGGCTCACCCTGAAATCTCCTTCTGATTTTCCTTTCCTGAACATGTTTAACTAAATGATGTTTGATTCTGTACCAGAAACACTCAGTTTAGCCACAGCGTGTGATGTTAGCATGTGTTTTTCACAAACATCCACATAATGTTCACAAGCGTCAGCTGTGAGGCGCTAACATGCATCCTGTAGCTACTGATACAGCTAAATGGTCATTAGTGCTTAACCAAACAATATGTATAGTTCTGTGGTTAATCTTTGCTGTAGTGAGATGGTGCTCATGCTAACCATAAACCAAATAACACGGTATGGCTAATTAGATCATACGTCTACATCTAAACTCTAACCCTAACTATAACCCTGGTCTAGAATATTATAGATTCTGCCAAAGCTCACAAAAAAGATTAAAGTTAAAGTTAAAAGATTAAATAAAAATAAAGACGTTTGTCTCTTTAGTTATCTTAAAGATTTTTGGGGCTGCCACAGAGACCACACCTCCTTCAATGGGACTGTACTATAAAGGCCACACCTCCTTCACTGGGACTGACTGACATTAAGGCCACACCTCCTTCACTGGGACTGTACTACAAGGCCACACCTCCTTCACTGGGACTGTACTACAAAGGCCACTCCTCTTTCACTGGGACTGTACTACAAAGGCCACACCTCCTTCACTGGGACTGTACTACAAAGGCCACACCTCCTTCACTGGGACTGTACTACAAAGGCCACACCTCCTTCACTGGGACTGACTGACATTAAGGCCACACCTCCTTCACTGGGACTGTGCTACAAAGGCCACACCTCCTTCACTGGGACTGACTGACATTGAGGTCACACCTCCTTCACTGGGACTGTACTACAAAGGCCACACCTCCTTCACTGGGACTGACAAAAACAGAGGCCACACCTCCTTCACTGGGACTGTACTACAAAGGCCACACCTCCTTCACTGCCACTGACTAACAAATAGGCCACACCGCCATAACTGGGACTGAATTATAAAGGCCACACCTCCTTCACAGACGTCACTCCTCCTTCACTGGGACTGACTGACATTTAGGTCACACCTCCTTCACTGGGACTATACTGCAAAGGCCACACCTCCTTCACTAGGACTGACAAACACAGAGGCCACACCTCCTTCACTGGGACTGTACTACAAAGGCCACACCTCCTTCACTGCTACTGACTAACAAATAGGACACACCCCCGTAACTGGGACTGAATTACAAAGGCCACACCTCCTTCACAGACGCCACACCTCCTTCACTGGGCCTGACACAAATGAATTCCTTTGATATCACTTCTAAGTAATAAATTCTAATAATAGATCTCTGTATGATAAAGAGAAACACTCTCTGTTTTAAATACCCTAATAAATAATCAGTTTAAATGAATTGCAACAGATTTGTATGTTTTAGCAGCCACCGTATCACCAAGAGTGTAAAGAGAGAGCACGAGGAAGAGCGAGTTAAAAACAGAGTGGACAAGAAAGTCAAAGGATGTCTGCAAAACCCAGCGTGACACGACAGGCTTGCAGAAACGCTCGGGTAGCTTTTCTTATTACACTCCCATGGCTTGTGGTCGTCCCTCACTCGGAATCATGTGGAAAAACTTTGCCATCTGCAATTTGTCCAGGCATGCGTGTATGTGTGGGGAGGGGGCATGTTTATATCTCTTGCTGGATTCAATGTTCGTACAAGGAGAGAAATATCTGACAGTCTTGACCTTGTAGGAGGAACAATTGGCCAGACCCCGTGAGGAAACCTGCTTAAAAAAAAACCCTAGAGCCTTTATTTAAGAAACTAAAAAAGCCTAAAGGTTTGCTATTGTTTACTGAGGTCAGGGTGTGAATTGCAAGAAGGTTCTCCAGGGGGAGAGGGTATCAAGACCACCTAGATCAAACTCTGGGGCAAAATCAAACCACAGGGATCGATGGTGGTTTTCTTACATGGAACATTTTAAAAATAAATACGTCCCTACGTTTTTCATTATACATACATTAGCTATCTGACATCACATGTGACGTGACATCATCTGGCTTGGGCTCCAAGGATAGTTCTCGATGGCAGACGTGTCCACGTTTCGCAGTCCTCAATCGAAGATGGACTATATCAAGAAAATGATCTCAAAGGGGTTTCTGTTCTTTCATTCGTTCATCTTTAGTAGCCACTTTATCTCTGTCAGGGTCACGGTGGATCTGCAGTCTATCCTGGGAACGTGAGGCGTGAGGCAGGAATACATCCTGGAGGACATGTCAGTCTATCAGACACATTCACACACCATTCACTCACTCACTCTCTCACTCATCTTCTACCGCTTATCCGAACTACCTCGGGTCACGGGGAGCCTGTGCCTATCTCAGGCATCATCGGGCATCAAGGCAGGATACACCCTGGACGGAGTGCCAACCCATCGCAAGGCACACACACACACTCTCATTCACTCACGCAATCACACACTACGGACAATTTTCCAGAGATGCCAATCAACCTACCATGCATGTCTGGACCGGGGGAGGAAACCGGAGTACCCGGAGGAAACCCCCGAGGCACGGGAAGAACTTGCAAACTCCACACACACAAGGTGGAGGCGGGAATCGAACCCCCAACCCTGGAGGTGTGAGGCAACTGTGCTAACCACTAAGCCACCGTGCCCCCCACACACCATTCAAATAACCATAAATAAAAATAACCAGCTGCCTGATGGAAATAAATATTTGTGTGCATTTCTTTAATATCTAAAGAATGTTTTAATGGGTTGCTGCTTGGAGAATTGGGGTTGGAGCAAGGCCAACAAGGCCAAGTAACTCAATTACTTTGTTGATTACTTTACACCAAAAAGCAACTTATTACTGTTAAAAGGAACTTTTTACTTAATTTTTTAAAGATACAACAAGCATATTTCCACTTTGAGAAACTCGTCTTGCTCTCGCCTTGACTCACAGTTACTGCCGCACATACATGAATAAACATCATTCACTACCTCACATTGACATACTGAAAGTGTCAACCTGTTTGCACAATTGCCTCTTGTACATCCCTGTGTATCTTAATATTTAAGACCACAGTATAATGCACATATGCACATTGCCTTTTGTACATCCCTGTGTATCTCAATATTTAAGACTACAGTTTACATTCATGCATACTATTTTTCATTCTATATTTAATTACACAGTATACATCTTCTTTTATATTTTATTCTTATATTTTTATTGTTTACTTTTATTTCACTCTGTGTTGTATTTTTTTAATCTGTGTTGTATTTATTTATTTTTTTTAATAATTGCACTGGGGGTTTCCTCCGGGTACTCTGGTTTCCTCCCCCGGTCCAAAGACATGCATGGTAGGTTGATTGGCATCTCTGGAAAATTGTCCGTAGTGTGTGATTGTGTGAGTGAATGAGAGTGTGTGTGTGCCCTGCGATGGGTTGGCACTCCGTCCAGGGTGTATCCTGCCTTGATGCCCGATGACGCCTGAGATAGGCACAGGCTCCCCGTGACCCGAGGTAGTTCGGATAAGCGGTAGAAGATGAATGAATGAATGAATAATTGCACTGTCCGTGGAGCGGACCTGATTCACATTTCACTGTTAGTTATATAGCGTCGCTGTTGGGCAAAATCCTCGTATCTCCAAAACCATTATTTTTCAGGAAATTAAAAAAACGCCGTATATTTTTGAGTTATTAAACATTGTATTGTTAAATTTGTTATTATACTTTATATTGCTATCATATACTGTTGTGTACCAACATTAACACAACATTTTCCCAAAAAATAAAATGAATAAAGGTCAAATTATCGTTTCACCACGTTATATGGCATGTTTACCTATAATAACGAGGCCAAAAGCCAGCCAGCTTGCTTAAAGTGATGAGCACGACGGCAAAGGCAGCTACTTGTTGAACATAACGGTTTGCCTTGACATTGTAGGATACTGTACAATCCTATCTTATCTGCAGTACACAGGGTTTAGTCCGCGTTGCAGTGGATTGTCTTGCGCTAAATTCCTGTCCTCAGATAAGCACCAGAACTAGCGGGAGTCAAGATTCTTTTTTCTTTGAGCTCCACGAAAATCACTTTCGATATCACTTTAAGACGTATTGATTCATTCCGACTCTTAATCTTGAGGAGAAATATGCCGCGAATCTCTCCCGCGGAGTGAAGAAGAGGTGGAGTTACGAGGTTTCTCGGACAGTTGAAGTGTCCAATGGAGTTATGAGATTTGCGCTCAAGCTATTTTCAAGACTTTAGATTGGTTAATAACTTGTAAAAATAACAGACCCACGTGGGGACTGACCAATAGCATCGATATGTGAAAAAATATGAAATTGACCAAATTTGGACATACGAGGTTTCCGCCCGACTATATAATTGTGTATGTGACAAATAAAAATCTTGAATCTCACAGTGCGGCGTCTTCTTCGTGTTTACAGGTTGGCATCCACCAATCCTACAATGTGTCGCTGCTGTAAACAGGTTAGTCTGTAGGCTACACTTCAGCTAAAATGAATTAATTAAAAAAAGTAACGGACAAACGCACCATATGGTAACGGTAACGGAGTTACTTTATTTAAACATAATGCGTTAGAGTATTAGTTACTGTCAAAATTAACTGCGTTACAGTAACGTGTTATTGCCCAACACTGATCATGGCTGACTCTGTGCTCTGACCCCAACCTCCAAAGTTGGAATATTTTAATTTTTGGCCCAAGCTTAATGGCACAAATTCATTAGTGTTCATTTTAGTTCACATTTGTTGTGCAAGATTTAGTGAAGACATACACTGTAGCACCATGGGTCCCAATGAAGTTAGCAAGGATGCTAGCATGAAGAAAATGAAGTAAATCATTACCAGACCAGATAAAATTTGTATGCCAAATTTGTATCCACGCTATACACACTTCTTATTATAGAGTATATTCATTATCTTTGTTAGAGCTGTAACAATGTGATGCATCCTAATGTTTTTGTCTACAGTACGTAACAACGTATGCAATATCTTTTGTATATTGAATCGGAAAGACTATGCTGTCTGAGAGAGTATTCTAGCATGTTTGGATACTAGCTCATAGATGGTAAGTAAAAGCTAGAAAATTCCACTAAATCTCTAAGATCTGATCTTTGGAAGCTCTTCAGCTTTCTGGCAAGTTATGACACTGACAGCGTGTGAGTGTTGGACTGAAATATTACAGTATATTGAAACTACACAGTGAATATTGCACACCTTGGGGCTAAAGAGTGGTTCGTGATCGACAGCTCAGAAAGTTAACAGCGGAATAGTATCACAGCACATGACTGTCTACTTTTTTCATTTCATTTTCAGCGACTTTAAAAAAGCAAAACACCAAAAAAAAAAAAAAAAAACAAGGACCACGAATTTGCCTGGCTGTAGCATGGAGTTTGGTCTTGAGCTAGCTTGATTTTGAATTTTTAATTTTTGCAACTTAAAACCGAGCTGTCACACGTCATCGTTACTGCTTTCAGCTGATGGAAGAATGATGGACTATCTATGAAACATAGTATGTGTTCAGGTTTGGTTTTGCTTTTGAGCGCTTTAAGCTATGGTTTTGTGTGTGTGTGTGTGTGTGTGTGTGTGTGTGTGTGTGTATGTAGCACTGACAACCTTTTGATTGCTCTCTTCCTCTGTATCTCCTCTGAATGAGGTGATGTGACACTCAGGACCCACTCAACTGAGACGCCACTTTGCACAGCAAGGTAGGCCACTGTGTTTGTGTGTGTGTGTGTGTGTTTGTGTGTGTGTGTGTGTGTTTGTGTGTGTGTGTGTGTGTTTGTGTTTCCTTTCACACCTCGGGCTAGTGCTGTATAACTGAAGACAAGAAACTGTCACTGTGAAACACAATCGAAGCAGAAGCACACTCCCACACACACATACACACACACATACACACACACACACTCCCACACACACACACAGGTTAAAGACAGCTCTTATGTTAGAAAGCAGAGTTTGTGAAGGAGGCGGCGAAGAAGCTCCAGGACATGGTGACGCGCCGAAATCCTCCACCCAGATACTGGAAATAACATTATACCAGATATTGTTTTTCACACTGTCCAGGAAATATGAAAATATGCTTCATCTGGAATATTGAACGTAGCACTAATGTCACCTCTGAAGGATCGATATCAGCCCGCATTCCTGCAGGACGAGTGTGTGTGTGTGTGTGTGTGTGTGTGTGTGTGTGTTTCTTCGTGTCGGTGTACGATAACGAGTTTGATTAGCACACTATATTAAGAACTGTATTAAACTACAGAGCGTTCACTTTACCCCAAATTTAATCAGTTCAGAAATGTTTGCTGTTCCAATCTGGCTTCTTTACTTTTGCTCTCATACTACAAGGACTGTGCAGAAATATTGACACCTTCACTTTAATTTTAACTAATCATTTAATATTTTTTTTGTGTGTGTGTGGATTTTGTTAATTAACTTTTGATTAATTCACTTTTTCATTCTCCTAAAGTTCATTTGTATGTATATATATATATATATATATATATATATATATATATATATATATATATATATATATATATATATCCAAAATATTATTTTGTTTATTTATTTGTTTGATTTATTTATTAAAATATATTTACTTATTTTTCCTTTTTTAATTTTTTTTTTCCTTTTTTATTTTATTTTCATTCAATAATAGATCATGGAGAAATAAATGATTATAATCTTTACTTTTTTTAATAATTCTTTATTTTGTAAATATTATTTTGTGAAATTATTCTTTTCATGAAGCAATATTTATTTATTTATTTATTTATTTACTTATTTATTTATTATTACTTGACTTTTGTATTTTTACTTACTTTATTTATTTGTAATTATTTTTTTTTTTTATTACTTATTTTTAACTTATTAATAAACCCATTTCTTAATACTTCATGTGAACAGACAGAAGTTACTTAAGCTTTGAGCTTTTTGGAAATATGACAAACTGTGTTTTATTTATTCTATTAATTTCTAAAAGAGAGATAAATAAAAAAGTCTGTTTATTCCGATTGATCCAAACTCCATTATTAACAACACAACAACAATAAAAGTAGTTCAAAGTACATAAAACTTTATATGTTATTCGTTAACCAATAAATTGTTGTAATTGTTGGCAAATTGCTGTGTTGTATAGAGGAATACAAGACTTCAGTAGGTTAACAGGAGAATAAATCAACTTCAATGTGGAAACAGTGCCTTCATTTCATCACACCGTTCGGCTGATGATTAAATTCCAAGAACAAATTTACAGTCAAATTAAAATTTTATTAGTCACATACACAATTATACGCAGTATGACATGCAGTGCTTTTAATGATCGTCTGTGTTATAAAAAGAACGAATAAAAAAAAGTAATAATAAAAATAAAAATAAAAAAGTAAAAATAAAATAATAATAATAATAATAATAATAATAATAATAATAATAATAATAATAATAATAATAAAAATAGGCAAAAATGGAATTTTAAATCAAATGAAAGGGAACAAAAATAAAAAGAAAGCAAACAAAAAAAAAATAACAAAAACTTATTTTTGCTAATAAATAAAAATTAAAGTAAGTTCAACAAAACAGATAAGAAAGATAAATAGCAATAAATAAATAAATACTATAAGCATATTATTAAGCTTTATATTAAAATCACATTTATTTTCTTTAATTGTTTTTGGGGTTTTTTTTTTTTGTTTTTTTTTTAATTGGGTTTTTATTATGATTTTATCGTGTGTCTCTTATCTTTACATATTTTTTTTTTCTCTCTTATAAACTGTTTTCTAATTTCTATGTAAAGCACTTTGAATGACCTCTGTGTGTGAAATGTGCTATACAACTAAACTTGCCTTGCCTTGCCATGAATATAAATAGGATGAAATGATGATATGGTGATATAAATCCTTTCTAATCTCTTTTTATGGAGAAATAAATGAAAGATTATTTTATCGTAAGATTCTTTAGATCATTGTATATTTTGTTCTGTAATGAATCCAAGCCGAACACACTTACTATAAATACAGTAAAATATACAGTAACGTATATCAGTGCTAACATCAGATAAATCAGATCTGTGTGGACTAACATACTGTATACAGCGCAGCATTAATGAGAAATGTGACATGAGCGATTGAGGCACTACACAATAAACACCAGCGCCATGAAACATCAGGAAAAATGAAAAAAATAAAATAAATAAATATCTGAGGGGGGAAAAGTGCAAGGGTGCCACTATTTTCAGCCACCCACATATAAACAAGTGAACTCTTATTAGTCTAACACAGTGGTTTTGTTGCAGTGTGTAGACATGCCAAACGTCAGTAAAGCTCAGCAACAGATAGTAAATTTTTGATTAAAATCAAACCAAACCTTATTACTTTCTCAGGCTGGACTCAGCAAAGCACTCTAATGTATTGGATTGTGTCTGTGTCTGTGTGTGTGTGGGTGTGTGTGTGTGTGTGGGTGTGTGTGTGTGTGTGTGTGTGTGTGTGTATTAGAGAGCTGTGTGTTTCAGCACAATTGACTCGACAAACCTATGCATGTATTTGTGTGTGTGTGTGTGTGTGTGTGTGTGGGCAGAAGGCCAGTCCAGGTCCAGCCAAAGAGGCACTCTCGCGGTTAATCATCATGGAGACGCTCCCATTCCATTAAGCTGCATAAAATGCACCACAGCCTGTGGCCTAGCAAAGCTGAGCCAAATCCTTACATACAAACACACACACACACACACACACACACACACACACACACACACACACACACACACACGTCCACAGTGCCTTTGTTTCCATGCACAGTTTTGGAATAAATATTGGAATATATATATATATTCATTCATTCACCTTCTACCCCTTATCGAACTACCTCGGGTCACGGGGAGTGCTCTCGGGGATCTCAGGCGTCATCGGGCATCAAGGCAGGATACACCCTGGATGGAGTGCCAACCCATCACAGGGCTATATATATATATATATATATATATATATAATATATATATATATATATATATATATATATAAAATTTATTTTATTATTTATTTATTTATTTTTGGTGGTTCACGACATCCAATTATACATTTCTTGAAATCTACATCTCTTTACCTATTGTCAGCATAACCATAACAACGGGAAGCTGAAAAATGTATCTGGTTTATCAGCCTTATCATCTTAAATGATGTCCATCTCAGCAAAACGTCCTTTATGAAACAGCAGGTGCGAAGAGGAATCCATGCCATTCCACTCGTCTCAGCCTCCGTCCAACCTACACGCTTTCCAAAAGGGGTTAAAAACGAGTGACATCAATGTTTCTGCACCGGAGCAACAAGATTTTCTTGTTTTTCAGACAAAGATCACGTTCTCTAGTTTTATTTTATCTTTTATACACAGACGAGACAGGATGTATATAGAAGTGATGCTGAGGCTGATTTCTTTCCGTCTCAGTGCGTAGATTCGGTCAGTCTGTCAGTGACAGTCATGTCAAGTGCGCTACCAGATTTGTGTCGGATTTACATTGATCATTAGCTCACGGACTGAGAAAAGCATCAGTCTAAATATGATTGGGCAAAAAAAAGACAGACAAACAGACAGACAAATGATTTAAGATTTTAAGAATGATAATAAGTACTTCTGATCACACCAGAAAATAAATCAGTACCTCTCAGAATTTATTACTGTACATAATGTAGTTCTGCATCTTTTTAAACATAATATAATAATAATAATAATAATAATAATAATAATAATAATAATAATAATAATAATAATAATAAATAAGTAAATAAATAAAATCCAAATGAAATCTTTGTAATTATTCATTCAACTTTTAAAAATACAATATTTCCACAAGTAGAGACATCATAATGTTATCAGTTTTCAGTTATGTCTGATCATGCATCATGGGTATGGCAAACAAACAAACAAGCAAGCAAATAAACAAACAAATAAACAAACAAATAGCTGACTAGGGGGGGCACGGTGGCTTAGTGGTTAGCACGTTCGCCTCACACCTCCAGGGTCGGGGTTCGATTCCCGCCTCCACCTTGTGTGTGTGGAGTTTGCATGTTCTCCCTGTGCCTCGGGGGTTTCCTCCGGGTACTCCGGTTTCCTCCCCCGGTCCAAAAGCATGCATGGTAGGTTGATTGGCATCTCTGGAAAATTGTCCGTAGTGTGTGATTGTGTGAGTGAATGAGAGTGTGTGTGTGTGTGTGTGTGTGTGCCCTGCGATGGGTTGGCACTCCATCCAGGGTGTATCCTGCCTTGATGCCCGATGATGCCTGAGATAGGCACAGGCTCCCCGTGACCCGAGGTAGTTCGGATAAGCGGTAGAAGATGAATGAATGAATGAATGAATAGCTGACTAGATTCGTTTTTTATGGCAGAACAAAAACAAACAAACAAACAAACAAATAGCCGACTAGCTTTGTTTTTATTTTTATGACAGAACAAGAACACACAAACAAACAAACAAGCAAATAAATAAATAAATAGCTGGCTAGCTTTGTTTTCAAAACAAACAACAAATAAGTAAACAAACAAATGAATTAATTAATTAATACCTGGTATGTTGCTTTGTTATAATAAATAAATAAATAAATAAATAAATAAATAAATAAATAAATAAATAAATAAATAGATAAATAGATAAATAAATAGGTGTCTAGCTTTGTTTTCATTTTTAGGGCATAACAAAAACAAACAAAAAATAAGTACACAAACAAACAAACAAATACCTGGATTGCTTTTTTTAGTTTTCTAGGGAAGGACGAGACCAAACAAACAAACAAACAAACAAATAAATAAATAGGCGGCTAGCTTTGTTTTCATTTTTAGGGCAGAACAAAAACAAACAAAAAAAATAAGTACTCAAACAAACAAACAAACAAATACCTGGATTGTTTTTTTAGTTTTTTAGGGAAGGACGAGACCAAACAAACAAACAAACAAACAAACAAATAAAAATGCGGCTAGCTTTGTTTTCATTTTTAGGGCAAAAGAAGAACAAACGAACAAAATAAAAGCACAACCCTGTGACATATGTTCTCATTTATCAAGTCTCCAGGCAACCTGAGAAAGCTTCCTCTTTCCTAAGTCCTACTTACGGAAGTCTCCGTATTCCTCAGGTGACATGAACTCTACAAGGCTGCTCACAACATCAACTGTAAACACAGAAGCTCTTCAAACAGCTTACATCCAATCGCACGAGTAGAAAAGTGATGGAGAATCAATAGATATATAAATATTTATACCCTCAGTTTTCTTTATTTTATTTACAACAAAGCTGCAGTCGATAATAAACTCGATGTTTACCTTATTATATGGCGTGTTACTGTACTACGTCCAGCTATTTAAAAAATGCCTAAACTGCCATTTCCTTCCTGGCCCTGACTGCACCTTAGTGGCGCAGCAGAGATAAAGAATATTTTCAGAGTTATATAAGGAACAGATAGGGATTCAGAGACTTTTCTATACAAAGCTATTTTCGACAAATGTTATCGCTCGAGGCGTTTTAGTGTCATGCCACAGAAAAGTGTTGAGACGGGAGCAATTATACGACTGCAAAACCCTTATAGTGATGACATACAGACATAAACAGTATAAAAATATTCTAAAATGCGACGTGTTAATTACACAGGATTGTCAATCACTAATCTCAGACTAGACACCGGATTCTTTGGTCGCTGGCGCTAATGATGCTATCAGCAGCCAAAAAGCTGACGGAAAATAAAGGGAGGAATAAGGGTTCGTTACGGGTGGAGTGGACGGATGGAGCGCAGTGGACTTGAGTGGAGTGTGAGAGTGGACAGTGGTGATGAGGTCAGGACTAACGGCAAACGTTGTTAACTCCCAGCTGAGGAAAAAGAGAAGTAGGCAGGAGTTGAGCTCATGAAGAGAAAGCGAGAGAGAGAGAGAGAAAGAGAGAGAGAGAGAGGACACCAGCATGGATTGTTAGAGAAGAAGCTTCAACTGTCTGGAAACTGCAAATCTCTACAAGACACCTCGTCATCTGCCTTCCAGCCGAATTCTTTAGATTCTACACTCTTCCATCCTGCAGCCATTGATTCCCGTTTCTTTCCTCTCTGTTGTCCTTTCTCCGCTGTCTTTTTAAAGCGTGGCACTGAAAGTTGTCTGGGAAAGTGACAAGAGGAGAAATGGAGCGAAGGCGGAAAAGGGATGGCATGAAATATCTCTCTTCTGGACTGTCTGTCAATTAGACGCCGCACTCGAGGCAGTATGGCGAACAGACGGAGAGACATTACAGCGCATTGCACGCTAGCACGTAACCCGCCGTAGCGGTGTGGGTTGAATCGTGGGCTAAATATCTAAATTATACAATGCTCGAATAACGTGTGCATAAGTATTCACCCCCTTTGAGCTGTTCCGCATGTCGTAGCGATAAAACAACGTTGATACGCGAAGCTGTGATTTTGCACCAAATAAACATCATAGTGACAAAAAAGGAAAATAATAAATAGGATTTTTTTATGATTGTGTAACTATTGCACAATTAATTACAATGTTTTATTCCTTTTATGTAACACACTTTTAGTTAAATATAATGTGATACATTTTTTTAGCATATATTTACCTTAAAGATTTGTTTTTATCCTTGCTTATGATTGTGTATATGCAACAAGAATTCCCGACTAAGATGACAAACTACAACAGCGTGCCGTTCTTTCCTACAGTAATTTGTGTATTTAATAAAGCTGCTCGTTTAATAACACATTTCACTTATTTTTTTAGTACATTTCTATGAATTCGGTTTTCACGAATGCTAGCTGTCGCTAGCATAAAGTGTGTTGGTGAAGTCTTTTTTTTCCACTGTCGGATTTTCCATCAAAAATGTTTATTTTATCACTTTTCCCTTCCATATGCAATAATATTTTAATTTCTTTTTAAATTCTAAGAGAATTTTGCTGATGAAAGACACTCTCAGCCTGCAGCTATCTAAGCCTGCAGTTAAAGCAGAAATGTAGCATTGTTGAAATTGGGAAGCTTCGTTTAGGGCCTTTTTACACCCGGTCACTTCGTGTGTTGTCTCTGATCAGCTATCTGATTTGTTAAAACTGTTCCATTTACATTAGGCCACATAAATGCGTCTCGGCGAATCGGATATCGATCCGATCTTTCTACTCCCGCCCAAAATGCAACCTCATTTCTGGGGTAATTGAAACGGAACACGCTTTGGTGTATGCGGTTTTCAGAACGCGATCAAAAAGAAGATGAAAAACCGCGTTACGACGGTTATGCTACAAAAAACAGCGTTTACTGTGTGCTGCGTTTTCGCTGGCGGCAGCAGCGTGTATTAAGACCCGACGAGACGCCTGGGTGAAAGATCAACTGCGAGTAACGTACTTCCGTTTGGGAGGAGTATAGCGCTGACATATGTTGCTTGAACAACCACATTCATTTACACCTGTCCAGTGTCATCTGAACGCATCCCAGACCACCTCCCTAAGTGGTTTGTACCGTCAGATTTATATCCGTCTCGAAACCGTTTCGGAGGGCATTTAGACCTGGTATTTTTACCATCGGATAGCTATCCTATCTTTAAAAACCCCCCTTAGGTAAACATTTACAGTATATAATGGAAGGAGTCTCCAGTTGTAGTGCTTTTTATTGTTTTAAACAGTCAGGTTTATTTCCATCACTGACAGAGACGTAACATAACCATTTTTATTTTAAATTAAAAGTTACATTTCTATAGTCAAATTTACTAGCATCACTCCATAGTGTTTTCTTCCTTACGTATATCTGGTGTTATCTTTAATTCCACCTCTATTAAGGTGATGCACGGCATAACGTGTTGACAGGATGTTTTTTTTTTCTTTTTGATCCAACACACGGCCTTCAGCAGAGCATGAAGTGGAGTACGGACTGAAAACGTTTGCCAGTCATAGTTTTTATCTGATGTTGCTGAATGACTCAGTAGTTTGTATTGAGAGCGAAGGAGTAATTGATATTGACTTTTTCTCTGAGCGCTTTGTCATCTGCATTTGTGAATAGATTCCGTCCCACGAACACGCAGAAAGATGACAGAGGGACAATCATCTACTTCAACGCTCTCATCACCCAACACGCTGTATGAGAAAAAAAACAAACAAAAAATACACAATGGCAAAGGTGCGAATAGTTTGTAGGCTTTTTAGACCGTAACTGTTAATCCGAATTTTTTTGCTCATGATGTTTGTTTGTTTTTTTAACAAGAACAAACCTGTTCCTACAGAACCTGCGCTCGGACACTGACGTCAATTTTGTATGCTTAAGGTCACTAAGCAGCTCAGAGAAGGCAGGAATAAAGTCAGATGGATTTCTGGGACTGTTACCATGAGTGATATGTAGGTACAGGATGGGATGTGTGGGGAAGACAGTGACGACGGTAAGAAAAAAATCGTTCCCATGGATCCCACCGACACCACTAGCACCACCCAGTCTGTCCTCCATCAACTGCATTTTATGATCTTTCACATGTTTACTCAACTTTTGCTGATAGATAGCACTGATATCACACTCTCATATATGTGTGTCCGCCTTGTGTGTGTGGAGTTTGCATGTTCTCCCCGGGCCTCGGGGGTTTCCTCTGGGTACTCCGGTTTCCTCCCCGGTCCAAAGACATGCATGGTAGGTTGATTGGCATCTCTGGAAAATTGTCCCTAGTGTGTGATTGCGTGAGTGAATGAGTGTGTGTGTGTGCCCTGTGATGGGTTGGCACTCCGTCCAGGGTGTATCCTGCCTTGATGCCCGATGACGCCTGAGATAGGCACAGGCTCCCCGTGACCCGAGGTAGTTCGGATAAGTGGTAGAAAATGAATGAATGAATGAATACATGTGTGTGTGTGTGTGTGCATGTTCTCCACTATAAACAAATAAAAAACAATTACCCTGGTATAACCATCACGTGAACACCAGAAAATTTGCATAAACGACCTCAAATTAAATTGTTTTGCTAGACGCCGTTATCCAGAATGACTTACATAAATTTCATCGAGGTTTAAAGGCTTTGCATAAGAGCTTAAGTTAGCTTAAATCGCATGTCGGCATCACAGAGGCTGTACTTTCTGTTTAGGTCTGATTGTGTCATGAGCGATTGAAGCACTAGCTTGTATTACTTTAAATCTGGCTATGGGATTGTAGCTAATGGAGCAACCGGTTTGATCAGAAACCTAAAGCACGCTTAATTATACAGACGTTTTTCGCAGAAATTCGCCGAGATTCACGCAATCTGGTCACTACGGAGTGAAACGACCAGGAATAGCGATGAGCACAGCACGATTTTGTGTAGCTGGTTAAAGTAAAGAAGCACAAAGCCATGAAGAGTATACTGTCGTGTAGAAAGAAAGGCTAATGAGGACACACATTACAAACAGGTGAGAGCGTAATGAAGACTAAGCGCAGACAAGAGCGGAAAAACAGCAGGGGAAAGAAGAAGCCTAGAGCCGAGTGGGACGTGTGGGGAACGGATAGGGAAGCACATTTCAGTCGATTTTATTTAAATATGCATAAGGAAAGTAGAGCCGTTACAATAAGTGCTCGTTAGCTTGAGGTCAGTTTAGATGTTAGAACACAAAAAGAAATTTGAGGGAAGTTTTTCTTTAATTCAAATCTTCTCTACCAATAGAAGGACAGCAAAAACACAGAAGAGAAAAAATGCTGATGGTATTCTGTAGGTTGGAATATAGGCACATGTTACATGTATATATGTATATTTAGGCGGTATGTGCTTGTATAGGTTGGCCGAATATATATATATATATATATATATATATATATATATATATATATATATATATATATATATAAGATAATTGATTTGTCAAATTTTGTATGTATAATTTCTCCATTAAAAAAATGTATTCATAAATAAAAAATAAAATTAAAAAAGGTGATATATATATATAAAACATAAATATAAATATACTTAAATATACATATAGATAAGAGGGGCACGGTGGCTTAGTGGTTAGCACGTTCGCCTCACACCTCCAGGGTTGGGGGTTCGATTCCCGCCTCCGCCTTGTGTGTGTGGAGTTTGCATGTTCTCCCCGTGCCTCGGGGGTTTCCTCCGGGTACTCCGGTTTCCTCCCCCGGTCCAAAGACATGCATGGTAGGTTGATCGGCATCTCTGGAAAATTGTCCGTAGTGTGTGTGATTTCGTGAGTGAATGAGAGTGTGTGTGTGCCTGCGATGGGTTGGCACTCCGTCCAGGGTGTATCCTGCCTTGATGCCCGATGACACCTGAGATAGGCACAGGCTCCCCGTGACCCGAGGTAGTTCGGATAAGCGGTAGAAGATGAATGAATGAATACATATAGATAAATATACATAAAAAAGAAAAAAATTCCTTATTCTTGATTATCAAGCTCACTTTTTTCCAATATCAGGATCTTTATCATATAATCAAAAATGCTAAAATTTTGGATCATTTCATTTAACACAGACATAGCTAGTCAGAATCTTAACACCCGACTCAAAAGGTACGGTCTACGATCAGCTTCAGGTAGGAAAGATATAATTAAATGGAACCTGCAGAATTTATAGGTTTCTGTAAATAAATCATTTTTAGCTTGCACCGCTGCAGGTTTATTGAGTTGTGAAGTTGTCATGCTGGACCAGGATGTCCCAGATTGTCACAGTGTGAATTTTTCCGAAGTTGTCTGACCTTTTGTGTAATTGAAGAGATGGACGAGGTTCGGAAAGATACGCAGATACAGACCGGAATAATCACGGGAGTGTCTGCAGCTCGATCCTGATCATGGATTAGTCTCTATGTGGAGTCTCACATGGTCTCCCTGTGGATGTTCTCCATTTTCATCCTCACAAGAACTCTCTGGTTGGTGGAATCATGGATCAGGTCCTCGGTGTGTATGCGTATGTATATATTTGTGTGTATGTGTGTGTGTGTGTGTGTGTGTGTGTGTATGTGTGTGTGTGTGTGTGGGTGAGAGAGAAATGAATAAATGAAAAATTGAAACAAAAAAACTGAGAAAAATAATATTATTCTAACCTATATTTTCTCCTTGAAGTGAAAATAACTGTAAGCAAAATAGAACTGTGGAAATGTTTTATTTTATTATAATGTTTTTCTCTGAACGTTAGTCTGAACGTCTGGCTGTCACTAATTACTGATTACAATTGTGTACAAAGTTCTTGTTCTGTGGTAATTATGCAAAGCAAAATATTACTATAAAAACATACCGTTGTTTTACATCATGTTTCAGAGGCTGTTGATGTAAACGGTGCAAACTGTAATGGACCAGTAATTGATCCTTGAGGGATCCCGCTTTCACAGCCTGCTACTTTACAACTTACATAACAGCCTCAAACGTGCTTTTTCTTTCTGTGGCAAACAGGATTTATTTTTTTCTGAACAATAACAAATGACTTTGAACATCAACGAACAGCTTGAAAAACACAATGAGGCGATTTCTTCAAGAGAACGTTGTGGAACTTTGAGCTACGGTTCTGGTAGTGCTGATAATTATGCGGGAATAACAAAAAAATAGGAAATAAAAGTAAAGGAAATGGAAGATTGTGAAACATATTGAGGTCAGAAGAAGGCAAGAGAGAGAGAGAGAGAGAGAGAGAGAGAGAGAGAGAGGATTTTCATAACATGGCGGCACATTAGCTGGATTGAAGCTATAATGCTTATTCGTGGCGAAAACACTCCCGCTGACGCCATCACCTCTACACAGACCCACTTCCTTATACTGGAAAAAGATGAATATTCAATCCCACTAACATCAGATTAAATTTGTAAAAAAAAATAAATCTCACAAATGGGGTGAAATTTGCAGTAATGCGTTATTGTACTGATGTGGAAAATGTACAGCACTGACTGATTGCATACACAAGAGAGATGAGTTAGCAGTTTTAACGTAAATTGTATGGGATTTGGTTAAATTGCTCTATAAAGACTTATTCCTGCTGGAATTCGAAGGAGAAACTTAATATCGTTAGAACAATGAAAATGTTGCACGTTTTTTGAGAAACATACAATACGAAGAACAACATTTTGAAACTGAAGCTATGTAAGAAAGATGATGAAATTAAAAACAAAAAGAAGAAATAAAAAAATAATTGAGGCAGACATGAAAAAAGAGAGATAGAAATAGTCTATCTTTAATAGGAGGTGGAGGTGAGACATTCAAAGATAGTGTCATGAGCCAGACCTTAGTTAACTTGATGTTAGAAAAAATGGCTTTTCAAATTTAAGAAAAAAAAAACACAAACCTTTTGTGTCATTGTATGGATCAAAAATTGTGTATGTGAGAGTATCTACAGCATTTGATTCAGACCCTAGTGTATTTGATTCGGTACCTATTGCATTTGATTCAGTGCCTACTGCATTTGATTCAGAACCTCTAAATACATCTGGTACAGTGCCTAGGGCATTTGATTCTGTAGGTATTGAATTTAATTCGGTACCCATTGCATTTGATTCAGTGCCTATTGCGTTTGATTCAGTGCCTTCCGCATTTGATTCCATGGCATCTGCATTCGATTCAGTGCATATTGCATTCACTCAGTACTGCATTTGATTCAGTAACTCTAACATTTGATTCAGTACCTACTGAATTAATTTTAGTACCTGCTGCATTTCATTCAGTGCCTAACACATTAGATTTAGTATCTACTGCATTTGTTTAAGTATATCGTCGCTGTCGGGCGGACACCTCGTATGTCCAAATTTGGTCAATTTCATATTTTTTCACATATCGATGCTATTGGTCAGTCCCCACGTGGGTCTGTTATTTTTACAAGTTATTAACCAATCTAAAGTCTTGAAAATAGCTTGAGCGCAAATCTCATAACTCCATTGGACACTTCAACTGTCCACCTCTTCCTCACTCCACAGGAGAGCTTCACGGCATATTTCTCCTCAAGAAGAGTCGCAACGAATCAACACGTCTTCTGAGGTAAATGTCTTCAAAACACTGGGCTGAAAGAAAAAAAGATCTTGACCCCCGCTAGTTCTGGTGCTCGTCTGAGGACAGGAATTTAGTGCAAGACAATCCACTGCAACGCGGACTAAACCCTGTGCACTGCAGATAAGGTACGGCGTTTTTTTAATTTCCTGAAAACTAACGTTTTTGGAGATACGAGGATTCCGTCCGACAGCGACGATATTTTGTATGTGATTCAGTACCTAATGCATTTGATTCAGTAGACAGATTCTACCAGAAAGTAGGTGTTCTATTTTTTTCTCTTTTTTTAAGTTGTATTGTTGTTTCAATCCTTTCTTTTCCTTCTTTACATGATTGACATGGCACGAGTGTAATATAAGATCATGTACATTATATTTTCAGGTCTAACCCCCTCTTGGTCTCTTTTCATTAATCAGTCTATTTCACTTTCCTGTCACTCTTTCTCTTTTAATTCTCTGTGTTTTAAGGCTTTGTCTTGACCCTTGAACAGTTTTTATTCATCTCTCTCTCTCTCTCTCTCTCTCTCTCTCTCTCTCTCTCTCTCTCTCTCACACACACACACACACACACACAATCATAATTTCTCATTTTTCCTGTGGAGAAGTATTTTCCTTTGTTCGTTTCTCTTTTCTTCAGCTTTTCCCTGTTTTCTATTCCTCTCTCTCTCTCTCTCTCTCTCTCTCTCTCTCTATCATTCTCCTTTTCCATTTCTCCTCTTCCATTCTCTTTCCCTCTCTCAATTGTTCCCATATTCTCCCAACCATTTATCTCTTTAACCATCTTCTCTTTTCTATTTTTGTCTCTCAATCTCCCTCCGTCAAAATGTTCTCTCTATGAGCTCTTGACTGCTTCTTTTCCATCCATCCATCCATCCATCCATCCATCCATCCATCCATCCATCCATCTTGCATGTGTACAGGCTACATCTCCTCTCTCTCTGTCTCTCTCTCACACACACACAAACACACACACACAGCTGTGCCAATGTCATTTGGCAAAGTTTCTCACTTTGCAGCATCAATTAAAAACAAACTTCTGAAGTTTTATGAAAGAAGCTGCACTAGCTGTGTTCAGGAACCGAGTCCATTCAGCTCCGGAACAACTTCCTTATTAACTCCTCCTCCTCCTGCTCTGACTAATCGCTCGGAGCTGGTGCATTTTGCCATCCGCCATCCGCCGAAACACAAGCCGGTCTTCCTGGAACGTGCGTCTGTGAGCCGACATCCAGTAAATGATCAGTTCCCATTCACTGAGCCATGTGAGAAGAATAAGTGACAAACTAATCAGGACGCGTACACACGGTTCTCGCTCCGGTGCTCTCAGATTAACGGCGGCTTCGGACCTTTAGGAAGTTTCAGCCCATTTGACACCGTGCCTGCGAAACATTTCTTTCAGCGATGTTCCCCGCAGCCGTTAATGCCTCTAATCCGGCTCTGGTTTGAATAGTAACACGCTGTCAGCCATAGGAAGCGTAAATCAGAGGTCTAACAGGAGGAAATACGCCGCCTTCCTCCGCCTGCTTGCGAGAGTGACAATTTATGACATCTTTATGTAAATCATACCCGGTACTTAGTGTCATGCTTTTCAAACTCACTGAGAGAGATAGAGAGAAAAAGATATTTTGTACTTTTTCTTCTTTGCTGTGGTGTGAGTTAGGCGAAGAATAGAATCCAACGTCCAGATGAATCATAAGTTATAACGTAAATGAGACGCTTCACACCTCCCGGCTCTCCGGTTTCCTCCCACCTCCAAAAAACAAGCCAATTTGTCATCTTCCTCTTCTCTCGTCCTCATTCTCTCTCTCAGTTCTCCTGACTCTTGACACGTCTCCTCTCACTTCTTTCCTTTGCAGTTCTCCGTCCTATCGGCTTTCAGTCTCGACCCCCGATATCTTCATCTCTCGGTCTCTCTTTTGACTCTAAAAGCTGTTCTTCTTGTCTAGAAAACACTTGAACTAGAAAACAGTAAAGAAATAACGAAAGGTGGATGAGAAAATAGTAAGGAATGAAGAGCAGGAATAGGAAGGAAAAGGAAAAAGAAATGGATGTAAAGAAAGGAAAGGAGTTTCCTCATAGGTTTCTCGATCACATAATAATAATAATAATAATAATAATAATAATAATAATAATAATAATAATAATAAACAAGAGGAAGAAGGAAGGAGACATTATGTCATAAAGCTATACAAATCTAACCTTAAGGGCTTAAGTAAGTAATAATTCTAATGATTCTGTCATTTTTATAAAATAAACAATGAGATAAATCATGAAATCAGAAGGGAATCATGAAGTCGTTACATCATCATGATGTCATTTTGGAGTATCTCACATTTATGACTCGGTATCTCATCAATATTGTGTCTTAATGAGACACGGAAAGACGCCTTAAAACGGTTCCTATAATAATCTGAAGCAGGGACGTAAGTTTGATGGGAGAAATGAAGAGATGGAAATAAAGGACGAGAGAGAGAAAGAGAGAGAGAGAGAGAGAGATGGAGAGAGAGAGAGAATGTTCTTCATTTCCTGGACATGCTTAAACATGATGCCACTGTTTGAAATGTCTCTTTGCTCGTAAACAAGAGCGAAGGAAGAAAAAAAAAGATGACCAAACCCTGAGCGAAGTCATGAACCACATGCCAACTGATCTCTGGCTAATTGCATCTGTGTGTGTGTGTGTGTGTGTGTAGCTTGTGTAACTTGTGTCTATCTGTCTGTCTATTTGGCTGGCAGACTGTTTGTTGGAATTGCTGTCACACTCGTTTATTCTCTCTCTCTCTGTCTCTCTCTCTCTCCCTGTCTCTCTCTCTCTCTCTCTCTCTCTGTAAAAAGAGGTATTTGTCTGTGTGCTGACACTAATTGGAGAAGAGCTTTAGGCCTCCCCTGGGCAGCAGCCTCTGGAGCGCAGCCTTGATTAGTGACATCTTAAGAAAGTAAGGGGCAAATCTTAAAGGGGAGGTGGGGGGCAATGAGAAGGACAGCGAGGCAATCAGGAAAAAGAAACAGATTAAATGAAAGAGGAGGAGAAGGGATGAGGGTGGAGGAGCGAGAGAGACAGAGAGATAGATCGGGTTTGGAGTTACGTGTAGATTGATGGAATTTTAAGGGCCGTGCTCATAAACCTTCGTATACATTTATGAAGGCTTTATTCCAGCATTCATCCATCATCCGTGGCTTTATATTCTCACTTGTGATTGGTCAGAATGTGTGATATTTTTTCTCTATAAGAAATACAATATTGTTTATGGAGTTAAAAAAAATAATTGGTTTTGATTTGGGGACTTTTTCATTTTAAGGGAAAGTGAATTTGGGAATTGTTTGTAGATGCTGACTGAAAATATTCCGTTGTAATTTCATAAATATTCCATTTTATAATAATAATAATAATAATAATAATAATAATAATAATAATAATAATAATAATAATAAACTTTATTTTGTATAGCACCTTTAAAAGCCTCTCAAAGCGCTTGACATAAAAGATGAAATTCATTCACTCACTCATTTTCTTTCACTTTATCCGAACTACCTCGGGTCACAGGGAGCCTGTGCCTATCTCAGGCGTCATCGGGCATCAAGGCAGGATACACCCTGGACGGAGTGCCAACCCATCACAGGGCACACACACACACACACACTCATTCACTCACGCAATCACACACTACAGACAATTTTCCAGAGATGCCAATCAACCTACCATGCATGTCTTTGGACCGGGGGAGGAAACCGGAGTACCCGGAGGAAACCCCCGAGGCACAGGGAGAACATGCAAACTCCACACACACAAGGTGGAGGTGGGAATCGAACCCCCAACCCTGGAGGTGTGAGGTGAACGTGCTAACCACTAAGCCACCGTGACCCCCAAACGATGAAATTAAAAAATATAAAAATGTTGCATTCTATTTTATTTAATAAATAAATAAATAAATAAATCACCCACACAATTCAGTCCCTCCAGAATTCGACTGTTTTCCGATCACAGAAATTCAACCGAAACAAGAAATCTCAATTCTCAATTCTGTCCAAGACACAACATGCAATCAGACAAATCTGAAACATCTCAGTGGTTAAAGTGATGGATTACTGATCAGATTGTTCAGCTGCGTAAAGGAGATAAATGCAAGTCGCTCTGGATAAGGGCATCGGTGAAATACCATAAATGTAACTGCTGGGATTGATCACTATTTTTTCACACTTGCCCTCTCTCATGATTTGTTGTCCCGTTTTCATGCCTCTTCTGCCCTCACCTGTTCCTCACTGTTTCTTGACTTGACCAGCTACATGAACCTGCTACTTTGCGTAGTCTTAGTCTCTTTTCCCGTCTCCTATAACCCTTCTTCATTTCCTGTCTTTTGAGTTTACTTTCTTCAAGAGTTTTTCGTACCTGTTTGTTCGGTCTTGTTTATCGTGTCCCGTGTATTCTGGTGTTTAATAAAACCCTGTGTGTTCCCACGGGAGACTCGGGTTCGATCCGTGCTTCCAGAGGACCACGAGCGTCCTGACAGCTAGAGAAAAACAATCAACTTCACAGTAGTATCAGTAACTCAGTACTCAGTACTTCAAGTGTACTTAAAGTACCCTAAACCTAATGGGGTTTGGTCTCTCGCTTGTCACATGTGAGAAATGTTAGCACATGGTTAAGGTGTTGGTGAGGCATAAAGTAAGGCCTTAACCCTTAGTTACACAGCTGTATAAATGAGATAAATGTGTCGCTCTGGATAAAGTTGTCAATGTAAATGTAACGTAAAGGGGTTCGTCTACACTTGTGGTGCGGCTCCAGGTCTTGTGTGTGTGTGTGTGTGATGACCAGAATGGGAGTTATTTTGAGAGACAGTCCGTGTTTTATGTAAATGTTGCTACTTTCTATGCCTAATTTATGACAGGAGATGCATCTGAGAGCCTGGAATGTAGGACGCGTCGCGTCGCACGTGACCTAGACGCATTTTATTTTAACCGGAGCCGCACGCAGACACTCAATAAATCCTGAAGACATGGGTGGCTCCATCGAAACATCTCTAAATATAACTCCGTTAAGACGATGGATACGTGTTTCGTGCTTTATCAGCTTTTTCTTTTTCTCACTTTCTAGTCCCGATCCTCTCTCACTACACACACACACACACACACACACACACACACCGTCTTTGTTTTTCGTCTTCAGCGTGTGTGCTGATGGCGAGTGTCTAATTCAGGCTTCTTTAATCAATATGCTCGCAACTTATTTAACTAAAAGAGCAGAGGCTGCCACTGGGGAAGGTGTTCGGAGGAGATGCTTTCTGTCATTCTGCTCCTTGGGATTAAAACATCGAGCGGTTATGAAAATACACAGGACATAAATAATATAAAGCTGCATATAACTGCTCAGCATCCAGCCCACAGTCTCTGAAGTGCTTTGAAAAATATTCCAGGCAAGAGCAGGACCTCATGGCTAACAGTGCACATAATTACACATCTAATCATCTGCATTAGAGGAAAACGGTGCGACACGACAGAGAGGGAGATCCTGTCACCTCGTCCGTAACTCCCGGGACCGTCGCTCAATAACAGTGACGGCTTCTATCTTTTTTCACAAACTTTAAACATGCAGAACGGGATGAATAAAAGACTCAGAGTTGTGCTGAGAAAGAACAATAAAAAATAAAAAAAAATTCTTATTCTTTTTACATCACAGCGATCTGTCAACAATTACAATATTTTTTTTAATCCACTGTACTTTTTATCCATTTATAGTTACGTGCATTGATGTCACACGTGAACAAGATACCGCTTCTATTCTAAGTTACTAGTTGTTACTATAGAAACCATAACCTACTACCACTCAGACCTGCTCTTCTAGTAAACTAACCAACACCTTCTGACCAATCAGAATCAAGAATACATCAACGCTCGAATCTAGCGCTCGTTGAGCTTAAATAGACGGGAAGCACACGATAAATTTAGCGCTGGTGTAGGTTGTTGTGCGATCCTCACAGAGACACCACTTCATGAGGAGCGATGATGAGCTGACCTTGTAGACAGGCAGAAAGAGAGACACAAAGAAATGAGGCGTAGACCAATGAACAGAAAGCGAATTCCACACGACTTCTACTCAAAGCCCGAGAAGAGAAAATGCTGTTGACGGAAAGAGAGTCGACAAAAAACGCTGACCACTAGACACTTTTTTTTCCTCCGTCTCATCTTCACAATGCTCACGTTGGCAATTTTACCCAGCCGTATGTATCCACGTGCAAGACACCAAAGTCTTTTCTTTTCCCTTTTTTTATTACAGTAGGACAGATGCAGCAGATCTAGAAGCAGTCAGCGATTTCCATCCTTTTCTGTAAAAAAAAAAATATATATATATATATTTATGTATATATAAAGCATGTGTACTACATGATTATCCAAAAATTCTACAATCACACAAATGCGTACTTGAAGTAAAGGGCTTTTTGTAATAAATGAAACAATAAACTTCATCTAATAATTTATTCCCATAGATATTTTCAGGAAAATGCACATGAGTAATAACTAAAGTTCATTTGCCTTAATTTCCATTTAATTTTAAGAACAATAAAAAGTGGTGAAATTTCATGTTCTGGCAACCACCAGAATACTGCACAGCATGCCATATTAAGACGATGAGGCGAGGCAGACTTTAGAGCAAATGATCCATCCGTTTTCTGTAGTGTTTATCCTACACAGGGTCATGAGTTCCATCCCAGGAGCGTATGGGGTGCCGACCAATCACAGGACGCGATCATATACCCTGGCACTCACTCACTCTCACTCTCACTCACCTCAGGCGTCATCGGGCATCAAGGCAGGATACACCCTGGACGGAGTGCCAACCCATCGCAGGACACACACACACTCTCATTCACTCACGCAATCACACACTAGGGACAATTTTCCAGAGATGCCAATCAACCTACCATGCATGTCTTTGGACCGGGGGAGGAAACCGGAGTACCCGGAGGAAACCCCCAAGGCACGGGGAGGACATACAAACTCCACACACACAAGGTGGAGGCGGGAATCAAACCCAAAACCCTGGAGGTGTGAGGCGAACGTGCTAACCACTAAGCCACCGTGCCCTATACCCTATACCCTGGCACACTTTATTTAGATTTAAATTTAGAGATGCCAGTCAGCCTACCACGCATGTATTTGGACTGTTGGAGGAAACTGAAGAACCCTGAGTTCTGAGAACTCAGTTCAGAAACAGGAACTGAACCATCAACCCTGGATTTCGAGGTAAAAACTCGATCCGACCTCGTTACCGTCTCCGTTACCGTCTCCGTTTATCCTTCTTACTCAACAACAATAAGCTGTTATTAATTAAAAAACACATACACTTTCTATTTATTTAACGATGCTGAACTTATCCTACATTAAAGCCCTGACACTGGAGACTCCTTTCATAAAGGTTAAATAAGAGTCTTCTTACAAAAACCTTAACGTATCGTCAATTTCCCGAGTAGAAGACTTATTGAATGAGCTGTTACTATAGCAACAGTAAAGTATTAGGACGACGGCGTGGATAAAAGCTTCTGTTGTTGATACTGATTTGAGATTTCATCAGAGAAACACAGAGGTTTAAAGGGATTTTATTAGAATAAGGATTTAGGAATTCAAACAACGGTGTTAGCTTACGTCAAAACTTCTTTTTTTTTTTCTTATATTTTCACAGCCGCAACCAGGAGAGACTTCAGTATGCCACTTATTTGCATCCGACTTCGTTATAATTATGGTTTCTGGCATCTACAAACATGACTGTATTTTATTAAAATGTGACTCACTGTGGCTGATTTGATGCAGAAGAAAAGGGGGTGGAAGGATAGAGGAATGTCATTGTGTTATAGATGAAACAAAATAAGCATGAGATCTGACATGAGCGTGTTTGTGATTTGTCATTTGTACTGTAAAGAGGGAGAGAGAGAGAGCGAGAGAGAGAGAGAGAGAGAGAGAGAGAGAGAGAGAGAGAGAGAGAGAGAGAGAGAAAGAGAGCGAGAGAAAGAGAGAGAGATAGAGAGAGAGAGAGAGAGAGAGAGAGAGAGAGAGAAAGAGAGATAGAGCGAGAGAGAGAGAGAGAGAGAGAAAGAGAAAGAGAGAGAGAGAAAGAGAGAGAGAGAGAGAGAGATAGAGAGAGAGACTTAATGATTCCTCTGGTATAATAAGAGATTAGCAAAATCTTTCTCTTGTATTTCCTGTATGTTCACACACACCAAAAGCTAATGCTAATATGCTAGACTGAATAGCTAACACCCGTTAGCATAAAACGAATCCTGCTTTATTAAACAATACTAATGTTGTTGACGTTTTTAAATAACACTGCTAATGTATTTAAAAAAAAAACACTGACCTTGTTAGCATTATCAATGCTACATCCAGAACTAAACTAACCCTAGCAACAATGCTAACAGGAAATGTACTATTGAGAAATTTGTTGGTAAAATGCTAACCCAAATGACACATTTTATTATCGATAAAGCATAATAAAACCAGGCTAATACGTTTTAGCTATCATGAGATGAGGAGAGATCGTTATCGATGATCTAAATTCCGTGATCCTGTGGAAAACTCGTCACCGACTACCATTTTTTCACTCGTCTTTTATCTGTCTATTCAAGTTTAGTGTTTTTTTTTCGTTTCTTATCCCATAATTCTTATATCAGGCTGGATATTTAATCCAGTCACTTGATTTCTCATTAAGACTCTATAACACATCAGCTTAATGCAATAACAGCTTTGTAATTTTCTCACTTCACTGCCTCAGTGAGCGTTTAATCAGGACTTTGCTTATATAAATTAGTTGTTTTTTTGCGTGTGATCCGAGTGTACAGTGAGATGCTTGTTTATTAGTTATTAGATAAATGTCTAGTGTATTTACGATCGAACCACAACCGGTTAAAGAACCGATGATGAGCTGAACAATGATATTTGCTGAACAAATGAAGTGTAGAGCAAAGGATATTTTTTCAGTTGAAAGACTTGGCCTTGGGGTGGATCCTACAAGAGGTTTGTTTTGAATGAGAAAAGGATTTCTTTTTGATTCTGGTTATGTTTATTTTGTGTTATTGTTTAATCCCTCATGTTGTCAGGGAGAGTTTTTAACCCTGTCACCTCTGGTTTGTTTTTTAAAGATCTAAATCTACACCCAGCTTTGTAAGAAGCTGCTCGAGTGACTTGAGTACAGTCTTTTTTCTCTATTGACTTGGACTTGTGTTGGATTTATTATCGTTTGCACTTGCTTCAGTCTTGGACATTGGTCTCATAAAATGGGGTCTTGGTGTTAACTGAGAATTTGCAGAGATCATGTTTGTCTCAATTTGTCTAAACAGTTTAATCACTGGTGCAGTGGACACAAGAAGTCAAATAGTTTCGAAAAATAAAAGGATTTAAAGCTTTTGAAAGAAGGAAGGAAGGGATGAAGGAAGGAAGAGAAAGGAAGGAAGGAAGGAGGGGACAAAGGAAGGAAGGATTGAAAAGGAAGGAAGGAAGGAAGGAAGGGACCAAGGGACGAAGGAAGGATTGAAGAGGAAGGAAGGAAGGAAGGGACAAAGGAAGGAAGGATTGAAAATGAAGGAAGGAAGGAAGGAAGGAAGGAAGGAAGGGACGAAGGAAGGATTGAAGAGGAAGGAAGGAAGGAAGGAAGGAAGGAAGGAAGGAAGGAAGGAAGGAAGGGACAAAGGAAGGAAGGAAGGAAGGAAGGAGGGAACAAAGGAAGGAAGGATTGAAAAGGAAGGGATGAAGGGATGAAGGAAGGATTGAAGAGGAAGGAAGGAAGGAAGGAAGGAAGGAAGGAAGGAAGGAAGGAAGGATTGAAGCAGAAGGAAGGAAGGAAGGAAGGATTGAAGCGGAAGGAAGGAAGGAAGGAAGGGATGAAGGAATGAAGAAAGGAAGTAAGGAAGGAAGGAAGGATTGAAGAGGAAGGAAGGAAGGAAGGAAGGGAGGAAGGAAGTAAGGAAGGAAGGAAGGATTGAAGAGGAAGGAAGGAAGGGACGAAGGAAGGAAGGAAGGAAGGAAGGAAGGAAGGAAGGAAGGAAGGAGGGGATGAAGGAAGGATTGAAAAGGAAGGAAGGAAGGGAAGAAGGAAGGAAGGCTTGAAGAGGAAGGAAGAAAGAAAGGAAGGAAGGGATGATGGAAGGAAGGAAGGAAGGAAGGAAGGAAGGGACGAAGGTAGGTAGGTAGGTAGGTAGGTAGGAAGGTAGGTAGGTTGGTTGGTTTCATTTTAGGAGAGCTACTGTATCAAAAATCAACTTGTCAGTGTTCAGAAAACAAACTGAAAGCACCATCAAGCTGAGATAGTGAGTGTCATTGGCAAAACAGACAAAATCAGCAGATTTACAGAAGTCAAAAGCTAAAGTTTAAAAGCAGCAGTTAAACCTGAGCATGGTGTATAACAGTGTACACTTGTCCAATGAAATAATGGCAACAATCATTCAGATGTCTTTCAGAATTTATTCTCTCTCTCTCTCTCTCTCTCTCTCTCTCTCTCTCTCTCTCCAGCAAGACTGCAGAAGCTACAAGAAAACAAAGGCATGAAGCGTTCAAACACATCTGTCAGTAGTTGAGGGTCAAAGGCCCAGAGATCACAGTTTGAGCTCACAACCTTCCAATCTGTCCAACATCTTAAGCACTGAGATAAAACTTCTAGTCATTTTTTTAAAGTCTCTCAAAGCTAGAATAAAAAAATCCTGTTAGCTCTGACCCATGTAGCTCTAGTCATGTGACCTGTTACACGCTACATTCGATTAAAGCCCCCGAACCAAGATATTAAAAAACGTGTTACATTTTTATCAGCATTTCTCTCATTTTTTATTTTTTTTTTAATCTTTTTTTGACAACCCAAACAAACAGAAATTCATGACATCTTTTTTTTTTGTGACAGATGCATCGTGTAAGCACCAGAAACCCCAAACCTCGCCGATCCACCCACCCATGTCTCCAGTGCGTGGTTCTACGTTTCTACGTTAATATTCAAAAAAGAAAAACTTCTCACACAAACAGGCCTGTCGTTCTTGATCCGAAAGCCGTCACAGCTTTACATTTAAAGCTGCAATAAAACGCATGTTCGCGTTACCACACGACACCTTTGAAACACAATGCTGGTGTTTTTTTAAATCCCCGCATGTACAAAACCAAGCACTTTATTTTCATCATCTCTTTGTGCTAGCATGCCTTAATGCACACGGCATGAACCCTTGCTTGACTGGCAAGCCGGCATTAGGGAGCAGCAGCTTAGCGAGTTCAGAAAGGCCAACTATTAAGCGTGACATGCTAAACTCTTCAAAGCTCGATGTCTCGTTAGAGCTCACCGCAGGAGTCGGAAATAAATAAATAACCCTTTTTATGGTGGGTGGGGGAAGGATCGGGGTGGAGAAAGTACATGTGGAAAAAAAAATCAACATTCTGACATTTGGTTTGTCTAACAATGTGCCAACTGCCTGGGATTTTAAAAGATTAAAACGTCTTTCTCTTTTACTTTTCTTTCTATTTTTTTTTCCTTCCTCACTCTTTTTTGTTCCCATCTCATTAGAACATGTCTTTCGTGACTTATCATTGTCAAGCGTATTTGAAACCTTTGTGTTTCCTGCTGGTTCGTAGTAATTTGCATTTCTTTCAGAGAGACATCTTGTTCTGGATGTCAGTACAAAGACATTCTTCTACGTCCTTTTCTTTTTTCGGTTTTTGTACCTCGTTCGAGACGTATGTGTCTCACACATGCTGAAGTGTGATTATTGGATATGGCACTGGATTAGCCATTACGCTGCAAGGAGCACCTCAGGTTCAGGACTCAAACTCCTAATCAAACAATCTTATTGCATTTTCTTGTGACCGCTGTGAATTATGGGGAAAATGTCTGCAGGAAAAGGCAGTCAGTTCATGAGCGAGTTAAAGAGCTGACAATATATCGTCTACGTAGGAAACCTTCAGAGCAAAATTGATTTTTTTTATTTGATTCACAGTTCCTCCTGGAGGTCTGGGGTGGAAAAGTCCATCCTGGATGTTACAGTATACAATACAAAAGGATGCTACCGTACTACAGTCGGACAATAACGCACACAAGAGACAAACTCCGTGAAAGCTTCGAATCCAAAATGTTCGATTCACTTCAAAAGAGTCGATTAGGAGTCAAATCGCATTCTCACCACAAGATAGTTGAGGCTCTTTGTTCTCGACACCTTGCTGGAAAGCACAGCAGGATTACAAATGAATGTAACTAAAACACTGCATGGGGATGTGAAAGCACCCTTAAGGAATCGTCACACAAATCCAAACGTATGATTCACAAGTGTTTAACCGCTAGCTGGTTTCTCAGCACTCAGCATTCTGGAGATAGTCAGGAAGGAACAGTGGTAACGCAGTAGGTGATGGATGATTCCCAATACTCTAATTAATGCCTCCTTGATCCTACGCCCTTCAGCTCGTGCCCTGGAAATCGATCGAAGCCCAGCAATTTTAGGAACTAATTAATTGTTTAAATGCTTTCAGGAGAAACAATGAACAAGAAGACAGGAATATTAATTACTATTAAAAAGCTGGGAAATAATTAGGAAAGAAAATATGAGGGTGGTGGAATTAACATGTTTTACGTTTTATCCGCATGTGGGGACGTTTTATTGTGGTCAGAAATCAAAGTTTTATTTACACTTAACACAACAGCCTCTCTTTTTCTTTCTCTTAGTTTTAATAAGACAAAGAATTGCTCCTCGTGTCAAAGAAATAACTTTACATCTTTACCTATGTCTCCTTACAGAAAACTGGGTTCATTCATTCATTCATTCATTCATTCATTCATCTTCTAACGCTTATCCGAACTACCTCGGGTCACGGGGAGCCTGTGGCATCTCAGGCATCATCGGGCATCAAGGCAGGATACACCCTGGACGGAGTGCCAACCCATCACAGGGCACACACACTCTCATTCACTCACACAATCACACACTATGGACAATTTTTCCAGAGATGCCAATCAACCTACCATGCATGTCTTTGGACCGGGGGAGGAAACCGGAGTACCCGGAGGAAACCCCCGAGGCACGGGGAGAACATGCAAACTCCACATACACAAGGTGGAGGTGGGAATCGAACCCCCAACCCTGGAGGTGTGAGGCGAACGTGCTAAGCACTAAGCCACCGTGCCCCCTAGAAAACTGGATTATAGGACTAAATTAAAGGGATTTTACACTTAGCCTGCACCCATATATTTATTCAACATTTCCCTATTATTATTATTATTATTATTATTATTATTATTATTATTATTATTATTATTATTAGTCATGGGGGCACGGTGGCTTAGTGGTTAGCACGTTCGCCTCACACCTCCAGGGTCGGGGTTCGATTCCCGCCTCCGCCTTGTGTGTGTGGAGTTTGCATGTTCTCCCCGTGCCTCGGGGGTTTCCTCCGGGTACTCCGGTTTCCTCCCCCGGTCCAAAGACATGCATGGTAGGTTGATTGGCATCTCTGGAAAATTGTCCCTAGTGTGTGATTGCGTGAGTGAATGAGAGTGTGTGTGTGTCCTGCGATGGGTTGGCACTCCATCCAGGGTGTATCCTGCCTTGATGCCCGATGACCCTGAGATAGGCACAGGCTCCCCGTGACCCGAGGTAGTTCGGATAAGCGGTAGAAGATGAATGAATTATTAGTCATAGTAGTAGTAATAGTATTAATACTCTCTTCCACCAAAGTGTGAAGAGGCCTTTGTTGATATTTAATAATGATCATATAACATCATTATAATTATTATCATATATCAGTAAAAGCCACATCATTAAAAAAATGTATTTATTTATATATATTTTAACTTATACATTGGACACGCCTTGTTATCCAAACAACTTATATTATATCTCATTTATCCTACAACACATCGCTAAGGGCCGAACTCAGTGGACCAGCAGTTGCAATGTAGTAAAGCTGGGATTCAAACTCACAACCTTCCAATTAGTAGAAAAACGCCTTAACCACTAAGCCACCACATCCTCTTATAAGCTCTTATAAGATCTATATGCAGATATGGTGTATTAAACAGCAGCTCTACTATGAGAACAGCTACACACCGTAACCCCTTGTTCCTCACCCTAACCTTCACCTTTATCAATTTAGAGCCATGCAAATTCTTATGGATTTTCAATCTGGAGCTTGCGCTAACCTTTTCTCAGTAACATACATATTTGCATGGTTAATTGACATGATTTAGCACTGATTGATAAAAAATGAAATAAATCAATCAACACAATAACGACCAAACCTATTTGATCATGTAACAAGGAGATTAATTAGAGAAGTAACAAGACTAGTTGCTAGTTGCTGGAGTGGTCCAGATAGGAGAACCTGGAGTTTTGGTTTGATGAGAACAAAATTGAGCTTCTACATTTGGCAAATATTTTATACAGTTCCTGAAATAGTCTAAAGCATGTTAGTGGTAGCATCATGTTACGGAAGGATATTTACAGTAGGAGCAGCTGAATGTTTTTCCTTAGTGATTTTTTTTTTGTGTGTGTAATTGTAGCCTTTATTACTCTTACTTTTACCTTCTAAGTTTTAAGCTTTTTTGTGTAGCTCGTGTTGTTATGGTCGCATGAGGATGCATTAGCATTCAGTTTCAATCTTATATGAGCACTAGAGTCTCTAACCGTGCCTGATGGCTAAGTTGATTGATTGGATCTTCAAACTTTCACTTAAGGCTGCCCACATGCAATGTTGTGACATGCGATGGATGGAACATGTAATTATCATGTGGCTTCGCTCGTCACATTAACGTGTGGATGTCTGGGACAACCTGTCACATGGTGATAGCTTCAGAAAAGTTTCTCAAATGAGACCTCAGCGATCTTCTTGTTCTTGCAATAGCCATATTAACACGTAAAAGAAAAAATCCAGTCTGCATGAAGATGTCTAAAATCTACTGGCATTCACTAAATTCCAGGGGCGTCGTTACCATGACGTAAAGTGGGCGTGTTCCCGGAGGTCTTGGAAAAACGCCCTTTTTCAAAAAAAAAAACAGTGTATTACGAAGGACAAAACAGTCATACAAGTAGATTTTTCATTCATTCATTTTCTACCGCTTATCCGAACTACCTCGGGTCACGGGGAGCCTGTATCTATCTCAGGCGTCATCAGGTATCAAGGCAGGATACACCCTGGACGGATTGCCAACCCATCACAGGGCACACACACACTCTCATTCACTCACGCAATCACACACTATGGACAATTTTCCAGAGATGCCAATCAACCTACCATGCATGTCTTTGGACTGGGGGAGGAAACCGGAGTACCCAGAGGAAACCCGCGAGGCACGGGGAGAACATGCAAACTCCATACACACAAGGCAGAGGCGGGAATCGAACCCCGACCCTGGAGGTGTGAGGCGAATGTGCTAACCACTAAGCCAACAGGTAGATTTATTTTAGAAAACAAATAAACAACCAAAAAACTACGGTTAGGGTTAGGGTTAGGGTTAGATTATCAAATAGGCCACGCCTACCTGATGACGCAATATCTGTTACGCTGTTCTGAAATCCCTGGAAATATGTGCCTGCCAAAATCTACCTACTGTAGATACATGCTAGGCTTTGGCTAAATTGCTGTGTATTAGCAAAACAGCTATAAGTCTAATCAGTTGAAGCTGTAATTGTGTGTTTTCAACAAAGCTAAATCACATTAGTCATGATGTCCCTGATGGATTAATGCTAAAATGTTACTTCATTTGGGATCAGTATCAGCTTTAGCGTCGACAAAGTACCAAAAAATTGGTATCGTTGCACCTCTAGTTTAAACACAGCGATCCATTGGCTGCTGTTAAATAGAAATTCAATAGAACACACAGCTGTGTTTGCAGGAATGATCCATGTCTGTAAAGGACAAGCGTGATGGGAGTGTCTACGCAACGGCATGACTATTGACCGAGCGAGTGCACAGCGCAATAGTGGCATTTAGCTAACTTAAAGTCAATTTAAACCTGGAGGAAATGGCAACAGACCAAGGTGGACTGCATGAAGGTTAATCCGATTAAAGTGTGTGCACAGGTGTGTGTGTGTAGATGTAGGTGTACAGATGTGTGTGTGTGCGTGTGTTCGATGGGGACTTGTTTGTATCTACAGTGCGAGGCTGATATTAGTAAAGGTCTCGCCGCATTGCGGAAGGTAGTTAATACCACGAACGAGTAAAAGACGGATTAAAGGACTACTGATGATTAGGAAATGCAGTGAGATCTCAGCAAGTTAAATGCCACTCTTTCATTTAAAACACAAAAGTAGGGGGTGTGGCCTCTATGCCTTTCAGAATCATGGAAGAAGGCGTGGCCTTTAAGCTTGTCAAGATCCAAAAAGACATGTCTGCCAGTAAAGGAGGTGTGGCTTCTGTGTCTGCCAGTAAAAGAGGTGTGGCTTCTGTGTCTGCCAGTAAAAGAGGTGTGGCTTCTGTGTCTGCCAGTAGAGGAGGTGTGGCTTTTGTGTCTGCCAGTAGAAGAGGTGTGGCTTCTGTGTCTGCCAGTAGAAGAGGTGTGGCTTCTGTGTCTGCCAGTAGAAGAGGTGTGGCTTCTGTGTCTGCCAGTAGAAGAGGTGTGGCTTGTGTGTCTGCCAGTAAAGGAGGTGTGGCTTCTGTGTCTGCCAGTAAAAGAGGTGTGGCTTCTGTGTCTGCCAGTAGAAGAGGTGTGGCTTCTGTGTCTGCCAGTAAAGGAGGTGTGGATTCTGTGTCTGCCAGTAGAAGAGGTGTGGCTTCTATGTCTGCCAGTAGAAGAGGTGTGGCTTCTGTGTCTGCCAGTAGAAGCTGTAGAAGCAGTAGAAGCATATTGATGCATTTAAACCTATGCACACTTAATGAGTGTAACATAGTCTACCACTTCTCTCATACCACCCCGCTGCTGCGATCCCTCCACTGGCTTCCGGTAGCTGCACGCATCAGATTCAAAACACTGATGCTGGCCTACAAAGCCAAAAATGGACCAGCTCCCTCTTACCTCAAAGCCCTCATCACTCCTCGCACTGCACCCCGCACCCTCCGATCTACCAGCACTGCTCGACTGGTTCCACCATCTCTCAGGGTAAGAGGCAAGTATACTACAAGACTCTTCTCTGTACTGGCACCAAGGTGGTGGAACGAACTTCCCCTAGAGGTCCGGACAGCTGAGTCACTGGCTATTTTCAAGCGGCGGTTGAAGACCTACTTATTCAGGAAACACTTCAACTAGCACTTCTTTCATTATCTTTTGCATTTAAAAAAAAAAAAAAAAAACACACCTTTGACACTTTCATTGTAACTTAGAACAAATGTTTTAAACTCATGGTATCTTAAGTATGTAACTTAGTGATCCAGCATTAATGTATTCAATGTTAGAGATTTAAGCACTTATGTACGTCGCTCTGGATAAGGGCGTCTGCCAAATGCTGTAAATGTAAATGTAAATGTAAATGTAGAAGAGGTGTGGCTTCTGTGTCTGCCA